>NC_137781.1:6779212-7059212 GCF_963455305.1 Plecotus auritus | reverse complement strand
GGCCTCGCCCAGAAAGGGAGGCAGGGGAAATTGCTCTCGTTTGCACCACATCACAGGACATTAGAGCGAGAGGGAGACAATCCTCTCTCCGTGGAGAGAGGTCAGGATGCACTAGCCCCAAGCCCCTGGCACCTCCCACTCCTGAAACAGGAGACAGTGGTAAATGGCAAATATCCCGCAACGCGCCCCCCTCCCCCCAAAAAAAGGTTGGGATAAGAAGTTTTGCCCAAAAAAGTTTGCCGAGTATATTCATGTACTCAGAGGATTGGGGGCGGGGGCGGGGGGAAGTCCCTTACAACTTTCTGCCTGTTGGTTAGTTGTGTTTTTCTTTTTCTTTTTTTTTTTTAATAAATCTTTATTGTTCAGATTATTACAGGTGTTCCTCTTTTTTTCCCCCCATAGCTCCCCTCCACCTGATTCCCCACCCCACCCCACCCCATGCCCTTACCCCCGCCACTGTCCTCATCCATAGGTGTAAGATTTTTGTCCAGTCTCTTCCCGCACCCCTTACACCCCCTTCCCCATGAGAATTGTCAGTCCACTCCCTTTCTATGTCCCTGATTCTATTATATTCACCAGTTTATTCTGTTCTTCAGATTTTTTATTCACTTGATTTTTAGATTCACTTGTTGGTTTTTCTTTAAATGTTTTTATTGCTTTCAGAGAGGAAGGGGGAGAGAGAGAGAAACATCCATGATGAGAGAGAATCACTGATTGGCTGCCTCCTGCACGGCCCCTACGGTGCTCAAACCTGCAACCTGGGCACGTGCCCTGACCAGGAATTGAACAGTGACCTCCTGGTTCATAGGCTGGTGCTCAACCACTGAGCCACACCAGCTGGGCTGTCGGTTAGTGTTTTAATTGCCCCAAGAGCATTTTTCTCATAAGAACACATGGAAAATTTTGACTTTGAGAGTTCAGATTCTATTAATGATCCCAGCGCATTTTTAAAATGTTTTTGCTTTCAGAGCCAAAAATAAAAGTTTTGATTTTTCCTATCTGTGCATCAGTTCAAACCAGCACAGAAAATGTGCTGAATATTACCCAAAACACCCATGGTCAGGCTGACAGAAGGGATGGAAAATTTCAGCTCCAAAAGCGTTCGGGGGGAAGGGGTTGTGTGGAGGAGGAGGAGGGCTGAGAGGGCGTCTGTCCCCAACGCCAGAGAGAACGCATCTGATGTTTCACCCAGCGTGACCCCAGTGCCGCTCAGATGCTTCCTGTTGTAAGTACAGTGGCTCCCCAGGGGGCAGGTGCTGTTGAGAGCTGAGCCCTGGACAACATTCCAGTCCCCAAGTGCCATCTGTCACTCGGTACTGCCTATCACATCAACTCTCTTGGCTTATCTCGCCCCGAGACGCCTGTTATCGGGGTCTACCCAGCAGAAGGACTCTGCTAGTAGGTGATCCTGACCTGTTTTCGCTCATGAAGCTCTTGGAGAATCCAGTGAGCTTCCCCACAGGGTACAGATACCTCCATGTCATTTCAGCCCAACCACATGCAAGCACCTTTAGCCTCAAGTAGCTCAGGTGCGTGGCGCTCGATTTTTCCTGACACGTTGAACATACATGCCTGTGTCCCAGCTCTCAAGACTACACTCAACTTTTTATGAGTGTCCATTAGCCACCTAGTACTTTGGTATCTTATTTATTTGTTTGACTATATATATTTTTTTATTTCAGAGAGGAGGGGAGAGGGAGAGAGAGATAGAAATACCAATGATGAGAGAGAATCTGATCGGCTGCCTCCTGCACGCCCCACACTGGGGATGGAGCCCGCAACCCGGGCATGTGCCCTGAGCAGGAATGGAACTGTGACCTCCTGGTTCATAGGTCGATGCTCAGCCACTGAGCCACACTGGCTGGGCTACTCTGGTGTCTTCAGATTTTTGTCTGTATGTGGACTCACACATACACACACTCACACACTCACACACTCACACACACACACACACTCACACACACATAGTCACACACACACTCACTCACACACACACACACTCTCACACACACACACACACACACACACACACACGCGCATACACACACACGCAGCTGGGTAGGAATGAAGTGGCAAAGCCAAGTTGAGAATGAAACATGTTCATTTAGCTTATTCACTCCCGACAATCTGACGGCCTTCGAGACAGTGAAGGGGCCTCTGGCAAACGCCGTCCACGTAAAGGAGCCAGGGCTGCTTGAGATTTTTCCATTCAATAAAGAACACCATTGAATAAGCTGAGCGTGCTCGACATTCTCCTGCCCACATAAGCCGTTTGCTGTTTAAACACTCACTGTTTCCGCACAGGGCCTGCCAGCAGGTTATTTTTGACTGCTTTTGTTTAGTTTTGGTGGCTAGGGAGAAAGTGGAGGGGGATTATTTTGGCCTCTGGGTCCCCGTCCTACAACTTCAATGTCTATGAAATAATGAAATGAAGAACTAACCAGAACATCCAACCTAATCATGTTTACTGTAAAGGGTCAGGAGTTCTTGAATTCTTCAGAGTATCATGAGTGAGTATCTTCTATTGTTGTTGTTGTTAATCCTCACCCGAGGATATTTTCCATTGATTTTTAGAGAGTGGAAGGGAGGGGGAGACAGAGAGAGAAACATTGATGTGAGACACCCAGACGGGGGCCAGGGATCGAGCCTGTAACTGAGGTACATGCCTTGGCCGGAATCGAACCCGGGACACCCTTCAGTTCCAGGGCTGGCACTCTAACCGCTGAACCAAACCGGCTGGGGCATGAGTCCCTTGTCAGGACACCCTTGTGCTTCATTCTTTCATCTTCCAGAAAACGGCACAGCAAAGCCAAGTGGCTGATGTCCAGCTCACTCTGACTCTACCTGACCTACCCTGAGCTTCTGAAGTTTTCAGCAAATGTGGACAAGGCCATGGCCACAAAGAAGTTCATCACCCAAACATCCAAAAAGCAACTCGAAGTGTTTCTAGATGGACAAAATCTTAGGCAATTATCTGAAACAATGTCCGTTGTTTATGATACACAAGAAGTTGATAACATAGCAATAATAATAGAAGGGTAATATGCTAATTAGACCAGACATCATTCTGGACGTCATTCCTGACGAAGCCGGCAGCCGGAGGAGGGAAGCCTGGGTCGCAGGTGCCTGCCGGCGGCCAGAGGAGAGCCTGGCTCCGGGTGATGGAGGGGAGCCAGTGCCAGCAGCCAGGGGGAAGGAAGGCCTACTCTTGCATGAATTTTCGTGCATCGGGCCTCTAGTCAATTGGTAAAAAGCAGGTTTGTTTACAGTATGGTCTTAACCAGTGCTCGGCAAACTCATTAGTCAACAGAGCCAAATATCAACAGGACAACGATTGAAATTTCTTTGGAGAGCCTAATTTTTTAAACTTAAACTTCTTCTAACGCCACTTCTTCAAAATAGACTCGCCCAGGCCGTGGTATTTTGTGGAAGAGCCACACTCAAGGGGCCAAAGAGCCCCATGTGGCTCGCGAGCCGCGGTTTTCCGACCACAGGTCTTAACTAAGTAAAAATATACACAAAGAACAAAGGCTGGAATGAAATATACCTACACTTTGGCAGCATATTCTCTAGGTACCTGGATTATGAATTATTATTTAAGTTTTCTTATTATATTTTTGTTTTCCCCAACTTTACTCACATGAGAATACATTCTTTTAAAAGGACTGAACCAATATGCAGAAACAAATTCAGAAGCAATGTGTTGGAACCCGGAAAGCCAACCAATACATCACTTTGGGGCAATGGGCATACGAGGTGGGGTGCCTATAAGACAGAGGGCCTGCCGGCTGGGTAACACCAGCGCTTCATGTGTTTTGAGAGGAGCCGCAGGAAGCGGTCTGCAGGCAGAGGAGAGCCCTGCTGGTTTAATTCAGGACTGAAGAGGCTGCTGCTCTCACATCTCCGAGATGGATTTTCTCCGAGGCTGGCAATCGAGATCCAACTGCTCGTCAAAGACCTGCCTGTGGTCCTAGCTGGTTTGGCTCAGTGGATAGAGCGTCAATCTGCGGACTGATGGGTCCCAGGTTCGATTCCGGTCAGGGGCACATGCCTGGGTTGCGGGCTTGATCCCCAGTGGGGGACATGCGGGAGGCAGCCAATCAATATTCTCTCTCATCATTAATGTTTCTATCTCTCTCTCCCTTCTCCCTTCCTCTCTGAAATCAATAAAGATATATTAAAAAAAAAAAAAAAGACCTGCCTGTGTGTTTAAACAAGTTCAGTACCTTCCTGTCTCGGTGTCTACTCCTGGCAATGAGATGGTATGAGCATCAAGATGAACAGGACAGTGGGTGATGCTGTCCAGCATTAGACGTGGCACCTGGTGCAAAAGACACTTAGGCAAAGGCTTGCGAGGTAGGGCCCAGCCTTCGTTTTCCTGCTAAGGAAACGGGTTCAGGAAACGTGTCCAAAATTCCAGTGGCAGGTCCGTGGAGGAGCCAGGATTTGAATCTCAGGCTGTCAGGACTCCAGGGCCCACGCTTGGAGTCTTGTCCAAGGTCATCCAGGCAGTGAGCACAGCAGTGCTTCCCCGAACCACAGGGTATGAATTATGAGCGGCTGAAAATGAATGAGCAGTACCTACCAGCCGGGCAATATGGAATCGCCAGATAAGAGCCACACGCACGCTTCCTCGCACGTAGCTGACACACTGAGAGTGGCATGTGACCAGCAGGAATGGAACAGCCGAAGCAAACTGCCCGCTTTCACAGTGTCATTAATTTTAGAAAAAGAAATTAATGAGGGGAACTTCAATATCAATGAACTAGCAAGAGTATAATGAGTTATGCTTGCCCCACGAGGGACAGCTTTTTAATTATTTTTTCAGATGCACTGCGGTCACCGCGTATGTGATCCATACCCGACCCGCGCTCTCTTTGGAGAGTGAAAACACATTTTACCCAACGTCAAGTTAAAGTGAAAACTCATCAGGAGCAAAATAACTCTGGGCTCCCGGGGCTCGGCAGGGAAATTTGGCTCTCTCTGGTTGCCGGCTGGTATTATAGTGACCTTTGTTCTAAACAAACCATTGGCAGATGAAATCTAGGAATAATTCTCTTTGCATCATTAACCGGAACATGGAGGGCTCCACTGGGCTTCAACATGAGTGATAACGAGAACATGACACATCCATGTCTAATACACCTGCCCCCTGACTTGGAGCGATTGTTCCAAGCCCGTGGTCGGCAAACTGCGGCTCGCGAGCCACATGCGGCTCTTTGGCCCCTTGAGTGTGGCTCTTCCACAAAATACCACGGCCTGGGCGAGTCTATTTGGAAGAAGTGGCATTAGAAGAAGTTTAAGTTTAAAAAATTTGGCTCTCAAAAGAAATTTCAGTCATTGTACTGTTGATATTTGGCTCTGTGGACTAATGAGTTTGCCGACCACTTCGAGTCCAAGCGATGTACATGCAGGAAAGACCAGGTGAAGGCACGGGGGGAGCAGGCCCCCGTCAGCCAAGGAGAGAGGCCGCAGAGGAAACCAACCCTACTGATACCCTGAGCTTGGACTTCCAGCCTCCAGAACTGTGAGACATTAAAGCTATGCTTAAGCCACCCAGTCTCGGGTGCTACGTTATGGCAGCCCCAGCATACTCATTCAGAACTCATACCCACTCGTCTGGTTTATGTCCCCTAGTAACAAGCTGCCCAGGCCCTGGCACCATCTTTAAGACGAAAATAGATGGTGGCTGAAGTGAGGCAGGAAACCTCTTCATCAAGAAACACAGGGCCGTCCTAGCCGGTTTGGCTCCGTTGTTAGAGGGCAGCCTGTGGACGAAAGGGTCGCAACGTCACTTCTGGTCAAGGGCATGTGCCTTGGTTGTAGGCTCAATCCCGTGTGGGAGGTAACCGATTGATGTGTCTCTCTCACATTGATATTTCTCTCTCTCTCTCCCTCTCTTTCTCTCTCTCTCTCTCTGTCTCTCCCCTTCCCTTCCACTCTCTCTAAAAATCAATGGGAAAAAAAGGTCCTCTGGTGAGGATTAAGAAAGAGGGAGGAAGGAAGGAAGGAAAGGAGGGAGGGAGGGAGGGAGGGTGGGAGGGAGGGAGGGAAGGGGGAAGGGAGAAAGGAGGAAGGGAGAAAAGGAGGAAGGGAGGAAGGGGGGAAGGGAGGGAGGGAGGGAGGAAGGGGGGACAGAAACGCAAGTCCTGCCCAGAGGCGTAAGCTTCAGTCCATTCCCCACCCATGTGGGGTTAGTGTGCAGCTGTTTGAGGAATTAGCAAAACCTGGAAGAGGGATCACCGTTTTTCAGGGCGGGCCTAGCGGGCAGAACCAGAACCAGAACCAGCATGTGGCCAGCTGTAAGGGGCCGATGTCTACCCTAACACAGGGACAATCTCCGGAGGGCTCTCGTGGCTCCAACACGGAATGACCAGCCACGCGAGGGCACGGAGCCCACAGTTCCGGAGAGGTGAGCAGGGCCAGGAGCACGCCAGCTGTCCCGCCTCGGAGTCTCGGCTCCGAGCGGGGCCCGTCTCCTCTCAAAGCACCAGGAATCAGGACACAAGCTCTTTCTGGAACCCTAAGCTGCACTGTTAGCTGTTCTCCTGCCTGCGCCCCTCTCTCTGCCCGGCTTTGAGACACACTGATCTCTTCCCACCTCCCTGGCTCCTGTCACTGATATGTCCTGAAGTTCTCAGGCTGCCCTGTGGAGTGTAACCCCTGGGCCCCCCACCAATCCCCTCCTCCACCTCAGCCTGTGACAGACGCACCTGCAAAGAAACGCCTCTCTCAGACCTGGAGCCCGGCCCCGCCCAGCTATCAGGGGTCCTCAAACTTTTTAAATGGGGCCAGTTCACTGTCCCTCAGACTGCTGGAGGGCCGGACTATAGTTTAAAAAAAAAAAAAAACTATGAACGAATTCCTATGTGCACTGCGGGCCCAGGACGAGTCGGCTGCTAAGCAGGACAGGCAGCGGCACCCGGCGGGCCGGATAAATGTCCTCGGTGGGCCGCATGTGGCCCGCGGGCCGTAGTTTGGGGACCCCTGAAAGTTATCGGAGGCAAGTTACTTAACCTCCCAGAACCGCGGTTTACCTGTCTGCTTCATTCATAACAGCAAGAATTGTAAAAACCCATGTCCAACCACACAGGGCATTAAATATTAAGGTATATCTCCAGTAGGGATGCAGTAGTAACATCACAGAGTATTTAGTGACACAGAAATGCTCATGAAATATTAAGAGAGAAATGATCACTGCAAAGCACTACTTATTATAAACACATTTTTTGTAGAAAAGAATATCAACGCACAAAAAAAGACTTCAGACAATCATAAAGCTAAGAGTAATTATTTTCTAATTATACTTTCTTTATACTTCCCGAGTTGTCAGTGGTGTTAATACTTTTTAACTAGAAAGAAAGTTATTTTTAAAATCTTTCACAATCTTATCTTGGCTTATTCCTCCTCAAAGATAAAAACAAGACAAAACCAGTTGATACAGCAACCTAAGAGAAGGATACAGTGATGCCCTGGCAGGTGGCTCAGTCGGTTGAAGCATCATCTTGTACACCAAAAGGTTGCAGGTTCGATTCCCAGTCAGGGCACATACCTAGGTTATGGGTTCAATCCCCAGTTGGGGAGTGTACAGGAGGCTACCGAGCGATGTTTTTCTCTCCCATCGATGTTTCTCTCTCTCTCTAAAAGTCAATAAACATATCCTTGGGTGAGGACTGAAAATAAGACAGGACACAGTAAGTCCATGGCATTAGCTCCTTATTCTTTCCTACAATAAGCGTGCGGTGTCTTGAACTTGGAGCAACGGGGCAGCTAAGGACACAGGGCTAAGGGAAGGTCGCCCCCTGGACTGGTAGTATGAGTGGACTCCCCAAGAGTCAATTCTTGGACCCCCATCGAATGGCTCCCACTGCCACTCTGCCTGACTGTCCCTCGAGGAAGACAGAGAGTGCCACGTGTCACCCACGGGTCACCGTGTGGCCGCGCCGTGAGGCTTGGCTCCCCGCTGGGCTGCAGCGAAGCCTGCCAGCAGAGCCGCGGCCCCATTCACTGGGCTTTGTCCCCTGCTAATGAGCTCCCTTGGCTCCCTCCCCGCGCTGGAAAGCGGCGACCTCAGAGGAGAGCCAGCCCGAGAAGCCCCTTGAATGGCCATCGAGGAATCGAGGCGTTTGGCAGTGGCTCGGGCGAAAGAGGCCAAAGCAAATTCGCAGTCATTTCAGTGGGAAAAGTCAGCCTGACTGGAGATGGAACGTGTCACCTCCCCCTGGTAGCAGCAGGGTCAATGACAGGCCACAGACGCAGCGGGCCCCTATCGGGTGACCCTGCAGGCGCCCTGGGGCAGGTCTTGTCAGGGAAGTGCGTGCTCGGCCTGAGCACCGCATGGCTTGGTCCCCTTCCCCGCTGACAGCCACGGGAAAGGGCCAGCTGTGAACAGCTGTGTTTGACACGTGCAGTATTTCTATTCCTTTCCATCTCCCTCCACACGCAGGTCTGCAGCATCTGACCCGACGGCTGCTCGCGGGCCTCTGTCTCTTACCCAGCTTCCCAGGAGCTGGGGCCGGAGGCACACGGCTACGCACCCCAGCGCGTGCACATTTACACCCACAGTCCCAGCACCAGTCCCTTCAGCCTTTCCTCCTCTCTGCAGGGAGCTAAGAGGCCTTAATTCATATTGATTCCCTTCACTGGGTTCCTCTAAATACTTCCCAAAGCAAATTTAGTGGCTCCCCAGTACAGCAGATAAGTACTAACATATTCTCATGATCACTCGCGCTCTTTTATGACCTGGATAGTCAATGGATGGACCAGTTACGTGCCGCATATACAATGGCCTTAAATTGCTCCTGGAGGATCCGAACCATGCACGGAATACAAGGCCACCCGGGGAGGCCAGTGGCGCAGGAGGCTGGCTCTCCGCTGTTCCCTGGGAACAAAGACCCGCGAAACCAGCAGGGAGACCCTCGGAGGGTCCATCTCCATTTGTTTGGGAAGCTGGCCAGATGGACCAGAGCCACCGACATGCCCATGCACCATGCAAATAGCAGATGCTCTCTGCCTAACTACCGCAGGGGAAAAGGGGTCCACGCAGAAATGTGGCCGAAACATTCTTCCTAACAAAGACTCACAGCAAATCACACAGATGAATGCTCAGAAGTGCGGAAGGCCGCTCTGCCCACACCTCCACCTCCCACACCCAAAACCAAAATGCCTCCCCATCCTACAGCTTTGCACACACCGACCAGGGAAATAACGTAGCCCCACTTGTCAGGGAAAATTCCAGAAGAGAGCTCTGAGCCCGGTGCCCTGCGCAGGAAGCCCCGAGCAGATGTGATTGAGCACAGATATGATTTGAGGAGGTATCTGGGGAGACATTTTTCTATTTGATTCTATCATCAGAGACAAGAACTCAGCTTTTCACTCTCCATTTCCTTCTCTGCGCTCTGATTTATCTACTTGCTGTTGTCATTGCCAGAAAACATCTCTCCCAGAGTCCTAGGGCAGCATCCGTCAAGCCAGAGACCAGTTGTCCTGCTGGACCTCAGGAGACGAGGCTGTGGCCCATGCCCTCGTCTGCAACAGTCACATGGAGTGGCTTTCACTCAAGCTTTAAAAGTAGCAAAATGCAGCCCTAGCCGGTTTGGCTCAGTGGGTAGAGTGTCGCCCTGTGGTCTGAAGGATCCGGGTTCAATTCCAGTCGGGGCACATGCCCGGGTTGTGGGCTCCATCCCCAATAAGAGGCATGCAGGAGGCAGCCGATCAATGATTCTCCCTCATCATTGATGTTCCTATCTCTCTCTCCCTCTCCCTTCCTCTCTGAAATCAATAAAAATATATTTAAAAATAAAATAAAATAAAAGTAACAAAATGCACATGATTTCCTTGGACCCCTGTCCCCAGCTTCAGACACAATCATGGAAGCCCCTAGCCACACGGGGAGAGGAACCGGCCGTGTCTGGCCTGAGCAGTCTCCTCCTCTACTCTGCGTTCCACGGTTAGGTCCTGCCCAAGCTCACAGGTCCCTTTCTCACCTTGAGCCCATCCGCAGAGGACTGAAACAGACGCTTGTGACATATTTGTTCACCAAAAGCACCTCCTGCATAGCGGGGACCGAGAGGCACAGAGGAAAATCAGCGTTCAGGCGTGTAGCCCTCCCAGGCCCCCCTGGCTCAGGAAGCTGGGGCGGTGTCTGCTGAAGTTTGGCAGACAGGGAGCCTGGTGTCAAAGTCTGTTCAATTCTATGGTAACCAGCCCTCCATGTTATAACGAACTTCCTCTATCTCAAGGCACACTGCTTTTGGGGAGGCGCAGAGCTCCCGCCAGCAGAGGTGACTTTTTCAAAGCTTAGCATTCGGGGAGGGGATGTGTCACGGGGTCCAACAGCTTGTGGGAAGCAAAATTCTACCTGGCAAACAAGGGGTGGAGATGCTGGGCAGGCCAGCCCTCACCGTACAAAGGACCTCGCAACACGACCCAGAGGCAGTGATACACCCATTTCCTATAAGAGCACATCGCCACTTAGATATTTCTTAACCCCATACCTGCAAATGGCTTCCATCCTTCCGAATAAAATATCAGAAACTCATACAGCGCAAAGCCATTTTTAAAAACTCACATGCACCTTATTTCTTCCGAAATACCCAGTTTCAGCACATATCCCCCATTACAGAAAAAAATTACTCCAAGTCACCAGCTTTGAATGATACCAAATGCCCACGAGTAGAGTCCAAGTCTACCCTGGGGCTACTGCCAGCTGGCCCCAAGTTCACAGGCACACAAAAGAGCAGGTAAACAAACATAAACCTCCTCCTGACCACGCCTCCCCTCTCGAGGTCTCTTAACGCTCAAATTCAGCACAGGGGCCTCACATGGGGAGCTTTTTGAAAATGCGTTATGGCCCTAGAGGGTGTGGCTCAGTGGATAGAGCGTCGGCCTGCAGACCGAAGGGTCCCAGGTTCGATTCTGGTCAAGGGCACGTACCTCGGTGGCAGGCTCCTCCCTGGCCTGGGCCCTGGTTGGGGCTTGCGCAGGAGGCAACCAATCGATGTGTTTCTCTCACATCGCTATTTCCCTCTGTCTTTCCCTCTCTCTCCTGCTCTCTATAAAAAATAAAAAGAAAATCAATGGAAAAATATCCTCGGGTGAGATTTTTTTAAAAAAGCACTATGCCCAGATGGTACCCCAACCCAACTACACCAGATTTCCTAGGTGCAACTCAGACATTAGCTCTCAAAATCCCTGTGTTTTGAAGCCAATTGTGAGAAGCCGCGGCTCCAGCAAAACACCAAGTTCACGGCCCACCTTTCCTTCCTTTCCCAACACGCCCGCGTTACTCACAGCGTGTGAGCCAGAGAACCGCGCCCGGCGCTGCCTGCTCCTACCTATATAGAGCGAGGAGTCCTTCCTCCGCACGTGGTCGTCGATGTAGGAGACGCCCAGGGGCTGCACGGGGGTAGCACCGATGCCCAGGAGCACCTGGGCCCCAATCAGCAGCAGGTACATCATGTTGGTGGTGGTCCGGTTCCGGCAGATGAGGTCAGGATCGGGCCCCTGGTCGCTGGCCGTGCCGTTGGCGGCGCAGACGTCGCGGCCCTCGGCGCCCCAGAGGATCTCGCCGGCCTCGTACTTGTACTGGTGGGTCAGGAACTCGGGCAAGGCGGACAGCAGCGCGCCCAGGGCCATGACGATGCCCCCGCAGCCGATGAGGCGCGGCCGGTGCCCGCGCGCCCCGAAGTAGCTGACGAAGAGGATGAGCGCCAGGTTCCCGATCTCGAAGCTGCTGGCGATCACACCCACGTCGGCGCTCTGCAGGTTGAACCTCCGCTCCAGGGTGGTCAGCACGCTCACCTGCAAGGTGCCAAACAAAATCGCAGTGTCAATCCCGGTGAACAGCACGGGGAAGCCCCTTCCGGCCTCGTGGCACCCCTGCCCCTCTCGGCCCTCCCTGGAGGTTTGTACCCGATGCAAAAAGACACCTGTGCAAGGTGATTTACTAGTAAACCCGCGGAGTCCAGTAAACGTTTACTCAGTACGATAACCCTAATCCCACGGTTAGAGAATTAACTCTCTCACTGGCAGAGAAGTTCTCCTGGGCCCCTTTCCTTCCTGAAACGTCCTGCCTCTGCCCAGGAAGCAAACGTTCCCCTACTCCATGGCACTTCAGGGCCCTCACATCCTGTAAAAGTCAGAGGTCACGGTGCCTCCACGCTCCCAACTCGAGCCTATTTCTTTACCAAGCCCATCTGGGAGGACATCGGAGCCAGGGCCTTCTCACCAGGAGGCTAGCAGACCCAAAGGAAAAAATAAAATGAGACAAAACCCTGGGCAAGCTAGATGAGCTCCTTAGGATAGGCAGTAGCCCTTCACTTTCTTCTAGAGATTTCCAAACGATGGAGCTGTCCCTAGAGGCTGCCAGCTAGTATTTTTATGCTCTCCCCCAGCTCTGTATTCCTGTCCGCCTTCCATTTGTTTAACAAATAGTTCAGGGGTCCTCAAACTTTTTAAACAGGGGGCCATTTCACTGTCCCTCAGACCGTTGGAGGGCCGGACTATAGTTTAAAAAAAAAAAACTATGAACAAATTCCTATGCGCACTGCGGGCCCGGGACGCGTCGGCTGCTAAGCAGGACAGGCAGCGGCACCCGGCGGGCCGGATACATGTCCTCGGCGGGCCGCATGTGGCCCGCGGGCCGTAGTTTGAGGACCACTTAGTTACTCTCTACTATTGGCCTGATAAGGCTCTAGTCACCAAAGATAGAAACACAAGGAAGCGATGACACGTGGCATGAACATGCCATGCCGCCTAGCATGGATCTAGCCCTCCTCCAAATGTGTAAGCGGCCACAACCTCCCCAAGTGCCCAGGCACATGTGCCAACTGTGTACACCTGTGATGATCAGCACACACTGTGTACACCTGTGATGATCAGCACACACACTGTACACCTGTGATGATCAGCGCACGTAGTTCCATTTACCTTTATTATAAAAAAAAAGAACAGTCACCCAATGATTCTTCTTGGCCTTACTTCCAACTGCACACATTGAGACAGACTCCGCCGGCCCTGAGGTTCCCCGGGCGTGGCTGGGCCCTCCCAGTTTCGGACCAATTGGTCTGGGAGACACCTGGGCCCCGAGATTCCATTAAGGAGCCCCAGGGGATTCTGTGAGCTAACACGCATTCCCTGCCCAGCCCTTCAGCTCTGGTCCTGGGGAGCTCTGCAGAGCAGCGTTCTAACACTGACACAGCCCCCATCCGTGACCGGTGACAGGACAGCTGCGGACCCTTCTGTCACCTGTATTCCAAATCTGATGCCTGTTTCCACTGTGCTTTCTTTTTTTATATAATATATATTTTATTGACTTCAGAGATGATGGGAGAGGAAGAGAGAGAAACATCAATGATGGGAGAGCATCCTTGATCAGCTGCCTCCTGCATGCTTCCCACTGGGGATGGAGCCTGCAACCCGGGCATGTGCCCTGACAGGGAATCGAACCATGACCTCCTGGTTCATAGGCTGAGGCCCAACCACTGAGCCACACTGGCCAGGCTCCATTGTGCCTTCTAACCCAAACAAGACCAACCCTAGGTGTGTGGCTATTTCAAACACCAAATACTGGCAATTGTCAAGAAAAGAAATATAGCGAGTCCTGGTCTCATTAAAATGGCTTTCAAATACGCCCCCCAAAAGTTCTGAGAGGTCTGGGGGTGGGGAGGCCTATGTGCTCCAACCAAGGCTTATAATCAGTAATGCAGTGATGGAGGGAACTCCATGGCCTGGGAGATGGGGGCTTCGGGGTTCACCCAGGCCTTGGTGGTGAATCCAGAGATGCCCAGAAGAGGCCGGATGCAGAAACAAGCAGGCACCCCACCTAGGCAAGTCCCCTGGGGACACGAGAGTCACCTGGATCAGTCCGGTGGGTCTACAGCCCGGTGACCTCCACCCTGAGAGTAGAGGACAGTGAAGGTGGCAGGAAGGGTGGGCAGGTGGGCCAGGCTGGAGCGGAAGCCCGATTTCATTTCTGCCAGGAGGCTTAACCACATACATACTTGGCAGCGCATCTGAAAACGCGGCATCTGCTCGGTTGGAGCAGGTGCGCCCTGTCATGAATATCACGCAGGTACGGACCTCTACGATGACAGATAAGGGTGGAGGGGCAGGGACAGCTGTGGGCAAAAGAAACACAAGCAGCTCTTTAGAGAGACTGACGCCGGGGCCTGCAGCTCCGTCCTGCCTCCCACCTGCTCTTGGCAGGGCGACCGCAGGGGTGACAGGAAGCCGTGGGGCCTTTACCTCCTTGACTCAGCCTCGGGGACGCCCGTCTGGATGATGTCTTGTGGATCAATTAGATCAGAGGCTAATGTCCTCCGTCACTTACAGCACGCAGGAAGATGGGCTAAGTAAGCACGCAGGAGGCCAGAGGCCTCACTTGTGGCTTTTATGGGGCAGTGACAACCCATCAAGGAGGAGGTGCGTGCTAAAGGGAACCCCCATCTTCCTTAATGGGAAACAGGAGTGAGGGAAAACAGCTTGATCACTGGAGACCCGGGAGAGGAAACTACGGGAGGAAAACGAAAGTGGAAGTGTCCTTGCCCTGCGCCAGATGAGTATGAAGTCGTTATTAAAAGAATGCTTCTTTATCAGGTTTCTACAACAATTAAAAAGAAAAAAAAAGAAAGGAGGGGGCCCTGGCTGGTTTGGCTCAGTGGATAGAGCGTCGGCCTTCAGACTCAAGGGTCCCAGGTTCGATTCCGGTCAAGGGCATGTACCTTGGTTGCGGGCACATACCCAGTGGTGGGTGTGCAGGAGGCAGCTGATCGATGTTTCTCTCTCTCATCGATGTTTCTAACTCTCTATCCCTCTCCCTTCTTCTCTGTAAAAAAAAAAAAAATTAATAAAATATTAAAAAAAAAAAAAAAAGAAAGGAGGGGGGCGCTTATATCTCAAAATCTCCTGGAGCACATGGTTAAAAAAATACAGATTCCCCACCCTGGCCGGTTTGGTTCAGTGGATAGAGCATTGGCCTGCGGACCGAAGGGCCCTGGGTTCGATTTGGGTCAAGGGCACACATATCTTGGTTGCAGGCTCCTCTCCGGCCCGGGCCCTGGTCAGAGCTCGTGTAGGAGGCAACCAATCGATGTGTCTCTCTCACATCGCTATTTCTCTCTGTCTCTCCCTCTTTCTTCCACTCTCCCTAAGAAATCAATGGGAAAATACCCTCGGGTGAGGATTCACAGAAATCCAGGTTCCCCAACGCTGAGATGAGGTCCGGGCGTCTGAGGTTCTATAAAGCACCTGGGGTCTCTGATGCCCACTGGGGGCCGAGGACCACGCCCCTGGCCCTGCAGGTCCACGCACGTACTCACCGTCCCCCTAAAGCTGTGGTTCTCACCCTTCGGTGGCAGCAAAATCATTCCAGGCTCCCAGCCTGCAGGCTCCAGCCGCAGAGTGCGGGCAGGGCGGGGTCTGGACCGGGTCTACGGCTGCTCGTTCTCACCAGCTCCCAGGTGAGGCCCATGTGCTCATCAGGGGCCCTGATTTGAGAACTCAGCTCCCCTGAACTCCCTCTGAAACAAACCCGGCCCACGCAGGACTGCAGAGCTTGGTTTTTAAATTAGATGCCCACGGACAGCACCCCCTCATTTCCCGTTCATAGACACGCTCTCCTGAATGGGAAAGGCGGGCTGCACTTAGGGTGCCTGAAGCACGGTCAGGCCAGCTGCAGAGATGGGAGCCAGCCCAAATGGGAGACGGTCAGATCACGCTGTCACAAATGTCACAGGGCAGGAGGCCCCAGAGGCCACAGCTCACCTTCCAAAGGGTCAGGGTTGACAGGGACGCAGTAAGAAGCCAATATCTTAGGAGCGGTAGCGGAAGCTCATTGCTCCCATGAGCCCTCTCGCTTTCTTACTCCGCCGTGCGCAGCGGGGCCTGGACCTGAACTAGAAGCACCTGGGAAGCTTGTGAAACACAGGACTCCTATGGAACCTCTGAGAGTTGGGCTGGTCATGAAAGCTTTCAAAGCTCTTGTACCCAGGCTGGTGGAGGTATGTGTGTGCAGAGAGTGTGCGTGGACACTGTAGAAGATGTACACGCATGGATGTCTGCAACAGTGCAACCTGGTCATATCAGTGTGGCATCAGGACCTCTGTCTCTACAGATGGTGGGCACATACGTGCATGCATACACTGAGTGGCCAGATTATGATGACCTCTGAATGCATAATAATCTGGCCACACAGTGTATATCCTATATAATAAAAGGCTAATATGCAAATTGTCCCCTCGACCAGAAGTTCGACCAGCAGGCAGGCTGGCCAACCGCCCATGTCCCCTCTCCCTGGCCAGGCTGGCCGGACCCCACCCATGCATGAATTCATGTACCGGGCCTCTAAAATATATATATACACACACACACACTGAGTGGCCAGATTATTATGCGTTCAGAGATCATCATCATAATCTGGCCACTCAGTGCATGTTACAGTGCAACGACTTAAACACTTACGATGTATCCACTTGCACATTTTATTGCATTATTTGAAGCCTTAATTTAAATTATTTTTAAAAGAAGAAAACATCTAGCTTTGACTGCAATTGGCCAAGTCAATCGTTCTGAGCCTGTTTTCACATCTGTGCGGTGTGGGACAATGTTTGAGGGCATGCTATGTGGCCACAGCTGGTACACAGTGCGTACACTGGTGTGCATGCTCTGGGTGACTTCCGGTTCCATTCCGAGCACAATGCCTGCTCCGTGGCACACACCAGAAACCTAACTGTGCCTGCAGACAATGCCTGGCCTGGGCGAGTTTACAGTCTGAGGACAGAAAGACGATCACACAACAGCACAGCCTCTAACCAGGGGCACAGGACAGAGCGCAGAGGGCTCCAGGGAATCCAGCAGCCTTCGCGTGGAGAAAAACATGCTCGTGATACAACGCGGATGAACTGGATTGTAGCAGGTTTGTGGGGGGCCCAGGGGATGCCCCAACAGTCCCAGAGCAAAGATCAGAGGCGTGAGGAGGCTTGGCGGGTGGAAGGGAAGTTCGGACAGCCCCTGGGGAAGGAAGGACCTTGTGACCCCAGAGCGCTGTGAGGAGTCCTCTGAGATGAAAAGGCCTTGAAGGCCGGCAGAGGGCCCGCCCTTGATTTGGAAGTCCATGGGGAGCCAGCGGTTCTTGCGCAGGAGCCATCCATCAGCGGTATGACGCTGGCATCGTCGCCGAGCATGGAGTGAGCAGAAACTGCCCAGGCAGCGATTTCACCAGTGTTACGGAGAAACGGCGCTTTGGCAGGGCAATGCTGGCAGAACGTCAGAGAAGGTGTCTGTGGGAGAGATGCCCCTAAATAAAACACTTCCGCTCTGGGGGGTGTGAGATATGACACAGCCCAGCAGGCTGCCCGGGGACCTGGCAGAACTGTAGCCTCAAACCACATGCCCAGCAACAGGACCACCGTGTCAGGGAGCAGGTATGGACCCAGGAGACATCAGCCTCAGACACGACTAAAGTCATGCAGCCCAGCCGGTGTGGCTCAGTGGTTGAGTGTCAGCCTATGAACCAGGAGGTCAGGGTTCGATTTCCAGGTTGTGGGCTTGATCCCCAGGAGGGGGCGTGCAGGAGGCAACCGGTCCATGATTCTCTCTCATCATTGATGTTTTTCTTTCTCTCCTTCTCCCTTCCTCTCTGAAATCGATAAAAATATATATATACTTTTTTTTAAAACTGCAGTCACACAGAGGACCCACCAGTCTGGAACAAAGGGGAGCTCATTTTTTCTGCCAAGGGGCAGAGAATTAATATTTTCAGCTACCAGACCACATGGTCTCAGTAGCAGCTACTCCACCCACCCCAGCACAAAGCAGCAATATACAGATGATGAGCATAGCTGGTTCCCATCAAACGTGGCGAGTCAGAATTATATGGAGAACCTCTAACGTAGACCTAGCTCTGGACTCCAGCCCTCACCGATGGCATCAAGTGTGCATGAGGGGGTGGGAGGAGGGGGACCATGGAACGCATGAGCGACTCTGAGCGCCACACACAAGCCGTGAACTTCAGGCGCCTGTACCCCTTTTCCCTACGCAACATGCAGATGGCAGTTCTGACCTCACAGTCGCCACGGGTTCAAATGAGGGGCAACACCCTCTGCAGCGCTGGTTGCTGGGACGGCCCTGATGCCTGGGGTTGCGGATGTGCACTGTGGCCTTACGCATCCTTGCAGCCGGACCCTGAAGCCCCACCAGCTTTATCCGCACCTGTGTCTTTAACAGAAGCAGCATCATTTCCTCGGGTCGCCCTGAGAGTGAGCATCTCAGCCGGCCTTCCCTAGACAGGCCTCCTTGGCCTCTGCCTCTCTTTGCCTCTGCCACTTCCTGCCTCTTTCTCAGACTACTGTCCCGTCTACACCCTGTTTCTTAGTCTCTCTCATCAATCTATTCTCCCCAAAACTCGGTTCCCTGAATGGCCCTCAAGTGCATCGGAAACGTTTTTTATTGTTCTTTATATTTAATGAAATCTTATGTTCAATTCATTCTACCAGAATGTGTAGCATTTTATGGTTCTCTTCTTTAAAAAAATATCTCTAAATTTATTTGCTTCCTACTTATAAATCTCGTGATTGATTTTTCTCTATAGCTCAGTGGTCCATCATAGAAAAACGAAAACTCCCCATCTCTACTGGGTACAACTAATACAATTTTCCTCCACTCAGTTACCGAGCTGTACATTTTACATCAGAAAGTTTGACATCAGGCCTGCTATTATTAATAGTTTGTGTTTAGCATCTTTCACACAAAAACTTCAGACTATTTTTCAATTCACACTTTATGGGGTACCACGTGTCTTTTATTACAGAAACTCCAAGAACAATAGAAATTAAATGATTTCCTCAGCAGTCAACAAAAATGCAGGGGACCAGTCACAGTCTGAAGAAAGAGATTTCTGCCCTGGCTGGTGTGACTCAGTGGTTGGGTGAACCTATGAACCAGGAGGTCATGGTTCTATTCCTGATCAGGGTATATGCCCCGGTTGCAGGCTCAATCCTCAGTAGGGGTCGTGCAGGAAGCAGCTGATTGATGATTCTTTCTTATCATTGATGGTTTTATCTCTCTCTACCCATCTCCGTCCCTCTCTAAAATCAATAAAAACATTTTAAAAATACTTAAAAAACAAAAAGAAAGTGGTTATTGCCTAACTCGGGACCAGAGAGCTGAGAGCATTTCGCTCTGTGCGCTGGTGACGAGGGGCCAAGACTTTAAAAATATCCATGTGGGTCTAAAAGCAGCCATGGGCAAACTACGGCCCGCGGGCCGGATCCGGCTGTTCTATCCGGTTCTCTTGCTCTCCCCTCCGCTCCTTTACTTTGAATTTATATTCGTTCACACAAACACTCCATCCATGCTTTTGTTCCGGCCCTCCGGTCCAGTTTAAGAACCCATTGTGGCCCTCGAGTCAAAAAGTTTGCCCACCCCTGGTCTAAAGGGAAGATGTGCATTTATTAAAGGTGAAGAACATAGTAAAAATGCGAAGTACCACATGAGAACTTAACAACCTGTAATGACAAGCGCCATAGCACGTGGGAAATCAGAAGATTAAGCAGAAGAAAACTGGAGTACAAGCTTGGTACAATCACCCTAAACGTTTAGACGGGAGGAGTCAAGGAAATAGCTTCCATATCTCCTAGCAAATGAAACGGGCCCGATGATTAAGAGCTCCTAGGAGCACCATGAATCAACGGCACTGGCCGGGAAAACCAGATGAAAAGTCACCGTCATTTTCTCCCGGTAATCAGACGTTAGTTTCATTTACAAAAAGCTTCCATATGGAATCCTGCCTCCATAAAGCATTGTGTGCTGGCCCAGGACCGTCAATACGGCGGAGCCAGCCCCTTCTGCAAGGGAGTACATGCATTTCAAAACAGCCCTAAAGCCCACAGCCTGGTACTGTAATAGGTTTCACTCATACTAAGGCCCTGCAGGGCGATGCATCGTATTCAACTTCTCGTCACTTCCTTTCCCTTTCCATTAAGAAACGGACCCACCGCTTGAGGCCCTGCTTTAAAGTCCAACTTCCTCGCTGCTGAAACTGATCATCCCTATTGCGAATATCTCTGGTGATCAAATCTCAACCCCCGCCCCAAACACCAAGTAAATGAGTTGTATTGACTGGGTTAATAACACAGCTCAGCTTACACACTGGAAGTCACAGGCCTCCTTACCCACAGTTCGTTTTGCTTTAAAGGCTTCTTTTTCGCGTAAAACACATCCCTTCGTATATACCTGCGGAGACTGGCCCTGAAGAGATCGGCCTGTCCTGCTACAGGCTGTGAAATAATTGCCAAGGAGCTCTGTCCCCAAAGGGCAGGCAAGCAGCAGGGAGCGAGTTCAGCGAGTCCCTGGAGAGGAGACTCCAGTGAAACAGCCTCTAGTTGCGCCCTGCTAGCCACAGCCGGCTCCCGAGACACACAGGCACCGGGGGTCCCGGCTCCGTGCCTCTGGGCAGCAGGAGCATGTAATGGGGGCTAGTCCTTGCTGGGTAAAGTGGGCACAAGCGCACTGAAATCACCTGAGAGCATTTCAGAACTGCAAAATCGCAGTCCTGGCCCAGACCTGCATTGTAATGAGATCCCCAGGTGATGTGCACAGTAAAGTCAGAGAAACACCGCCTGGGGCTGCGGGCTTTATCCGCCCCTCCCCCCCCCCCCCCCCCCCCGCCCCAGCCTCCCTCTGTGGGATCACAAGGCTCCCAGCAGCCTCCTGAAGGTGGAGGGGAGGGAAGCTTATTCAGCCAAACACCCAGTCTCACTGTCTAGCTACCTTCCGGGAGGAGGGCACATAAAACCCTCTCTGCGACCTTCAACATGTACCCAATCCATCCATCAGTAAGTTCCGTTGGCTCTACGTTGGTTGGTAGATCCCAACTGTACAGGCGTCTGTGTCCCAGCCACCATGGTCCCCTCCCCTGCGCTCCCACCACCCTGCACTGCTCCTTCCCACCACCCAAGCAATTAAAGAGATACTTGCAGGACCCGAGGCATCACCTACCATCTTCCTGCGGTTCCCATGGACCCAGAACAAAACCCTAACCCCGGACCACAGGCTTCAAGGTGAAAAACCCCACCACATCTCCCCTCCAAGCTCAGTCCTCCACAATCCTGTCACCCTTCCAACCACACTGGCCTCATTCCGATTTTGCAAATAGGCCAAACACGGTCCCAACTTTGAAACAATTTGTTGCTCTCTCTGCCTAAACCATCTTGATTTTTTTTAAAAAAAAATTTTGTATTGATTTCAGAGAGGAAGGGAGAGGGAGAGAAACATCCATAATGAGAGAGAATCATTGACCAACTGCCTCCTGCACGCCCCACACTGAGGATCAAGCCCGCAACCCAGGCCTGTGCCCTGACCAGGAATCGAACCGTGACCTCCTGGTTCATAGGTCATCACTCAACCACTGAGCCACGATGGCCAGGCTGCCTAAACCATCTTTTCTCAGATCATGACAAGGCTGTCTCCTCACCCAACAGATCCTGAGGGAGGCTTTCCTCAAACAAGCCCCTTCTATTGTTCATTGCACTCAGGTGCCTGATCTGACAATTCCTCTAACCCTCAATGGGCAGGGGCTCTCTGCTCTCTGCCTCGCTCACAGGTCCGCCCAGGACAATTCCAGGACACATGGCTGAGAGCGTGCGGTACCGGGCAGGGCCTCTGCAGAAATCTCTGGGCTCCGAGGGTCTTCAGGCAGCTCTGCCTTCGGGGTGCTTTTCTGCAAACAGTGACTCAAACCTCTGCCCCATGCTTCCCATGACTCACGGCTACATCCACACGCTCACTTCCAGGAACATCATCTCCTAAGACCAGGCACGCCCCTCGTGGATCCTGTTACCTCACTTGTGAAACAGAAATATGAGCCCCTTGTAGGCTGCTGTGGGATTTAGAAATCGTACCCTCCGAGCGCGTCAGAGGGACGACGATGGCAGGCAGCCTGTCCTTTCGATGGGACACTAGGACCCTGTTTAAGGACTTACCCGAGGGCTCCTCAACGCTCTAGGCCAAGGGTCAGTGTGCGATGGCCCTCCAGCCAACACTCAGGCTGCACCTGCCTTTGTAAGCAGAGCCGCGCTGGAGCACAGCCACCCCGTCTGTTTAGTCGTCACGCAGCTTCCTGCTGCAAGTGGAGCTGAGGACTCGGGAGAGCAACAGCCTGCAAAGCCTAAAGCATTTACTCTCGGGCTCCTCACACATCAGCCAAAGCCTGCTCTAGGGGACTATCCCTGGGTTTGCTTTGCTAGGGACTATAGAGCATGGGGCAAGAGAAGGCATACAGTTGCGAGTTCACAAAACAGTTTATTTTTTATTATTATTAACTAGAAGCCCAATGCATGAAATTCATGCAAGAGTAGGCCTTCCTTCCCCCGGCTGCCAGCACCGGCTTCCCTCTGGCACCCTGGACCCGGGCTTCCCTCGCAGCCCCGTTTCATCCGGAAGGATGTCCGGTCTAATTAGCATTTTACGCTTTTATTATTATAGACTAGAGGGCCGGTGCATGAAATTCGTGCATGGGGGGGGGGGGGTGTCTCTCAGCCGAGCCTACACCCTCTCCAATCTGGGATCCCTCTTGCAATCTGGGACCGCTGGCTCCTAACCGCTCACCTGCCTGCCTGCCTGATCGCCCCTAACCATTCTGCCTGCTGGCCTGCTTGCCCCCAACTTAACCCCCTCACCAGCCTGATCGCCCCCAACTGTCCCCCTGCCAGCCTGCTCGCCCCCAACTGGCCCCCCCTGCCGGCCTGATCACCCCCAACTGCCCTCTCCTCCTGGCCTGATCGCCCCTAACTACCTCTGCCTCGGCCCCACCACCATGGCTTTGTCCGGAAGGTCTCCCGGTCTAATTAGCATATTACCCTTTTATTAGTATAGATAATTTTTTTGGCCCTGGCCGGTGTGGGTCAGTTGAGCATCATTCCATGCACCAAAAGGTCGCTGGTTTGATACCCGGTCAGGGCACATGCCCATGTTGCGGGTTCAGTCCCCGATCAGTTGGGGAGCATACGGGAGGCAACTGATCAATATTTCTCAGATTGACATTTCTCTCTCTCCTGTCCTCTCTCTCTGAAATCAATAAAAACATATTTTAGAAAAAAAAGATAACTTTTTACATCAGAGAGACTTATGTGCCTGGCATGGTAAACCTTTGTTTACAAAACATTTGCTCTTCCTCACCTTGAAATCCCAGGCCCCACGCCTTCTCCTAGCTCAGTGGTCAGCAAACTCCTTAGTCAATGGAGCCAAATATCAACAGGACAACGATTGAAATTTCTTTGGAGAGCCAAATTTTTTAAACTTAAACTTCTTCTAACGCCACTTCTTCAAAATAGACTTGCCCAGGCCCTGGTATTTTGTGGAAGAGCCACACTCAAGGGGCCAAAGAGCCGCATGTGGCTCGCGAGCTGCAGTTTGCCGACCACGGTCCTAGCTCAGAGGGCATGGGAGCCTCAACTACCTGGCTATCAGGGAATCTCATACCTTTGGGGTTTGGGTTTCTGTAGGAATGACATTGAAATTATTCTTTCTCCTGTTACTCTATATTATTTTTTTTAAATATATTTTATTGATATTTTTACAGAGAGGAAGAGAGAGAGGGATAGAGAGTTAGAAACATCAATGAGAGAGAAACATCGATCAGCTGCCTCCTGCACACCCCCTACTGGGGATGTGCCCGCAACCAAGGTACATGCCCTTGGCCGGGATCGAACCCGGGACCCCTGAGTCCGCAGGCCGACGCTCTATCCACTGAGCCAAACCGGTTAGGGCCTGTTACTCTATATTATGTCAGTTTAATTATTAGACAGTCCACAGAACCCAAAAGCAAAGAAGAAAAGACTTTTCTTCTCCTGCAACATCTAATGTCCCTGACTGAGTTTCTTAGAAGGCAAACTCAGAGATGGACACTCTAGGATACAAAGGCGTATTCTAGGGGAGAAGCCCGGGGAAGGGAGGGAAGGAAGCAGCATGGGTGGACAGAGACGGTGAGCTGGGATACAGCTGTGAGAGCCTTGGCTGACTCTATGGGATGTTCTGAGACAGGATGACCCTTGAGAGATGCAAGCAGGGGGTGAGGGGTCCAGCCTTTTTTTTTTTTTAATCCTCACCCGCGGATATTTTTCCATTGATTTTTTGGGAGAGTGGAAGAGAGAGGGAAAGACAGAGCGAAACATTGATGTGAGAGAAACTCATCAACTGGTTGTCTCCTGCACAAGCCCCAACCAGGGCCCGGGCCTGCAACCAAGGTACGTGCCCTTGACTGGAATCGAACCCGGGACCCTTTGGTCTGCAGGCCAACGCTCTATCCACTGAGCCAAACCGGCTAGGGTGGGTCCAGCCTTTATATACTCTCCCAAGGCATAGAGTTCTAGGCTAATAAATTCATAAAAGAAGCCAGCACTGTATCTGACAAGGCATTACCTGCCACCCAGTGCCAATGGCCACAAGGACCCATGGGCGTAAGGGGAGGCACTGTAAGCTCAGGACCAGAGACGCAGGGTTAACAGGGGCTGGGAGAGGAGCTGAGCAATGAGTTACAGCCTAAGGGGAGGCAAATGGGGCTGTGAAACCCACACAATGCTGCAAATGCCCTTCCACAGTCAGCGGGACCCCGCAGTCCTCCCTGTGACAACACAGAACTACTTTTCTCTAAGGAGTCGCAGCTCGAATGTTACTGCCTTAGTCAGGGAAGAACAGGGATCGCTGTACAGAGAACCAACCATGTTCACTTGGCAACACTATACTTGTTCTGTGATCTTAAATCAGGGGTGGGGAACGTCCAGCCTGCGGGCCGTAGAAGGCCCTGGAAATCATTTGCTCTGGCCCTGCCAAGCCATTAGGGGTGAGTTAATTAAGTGCTTGAGCAAATGTAACAGGCTAATTTTTAAGCTGATGATTTTGTATGGCCCACGAATGATGTTACATATATATCCAAATGGCCTTTGGCAGAAAAAAAAAGGTTCCCCACCCCTATCATAAATGCTCAAACATTACCTATTACTAATATTAATGCAAGGAATTTTACTGAGCACTTATTCTGAAGCAGGTTGTGTGCTAACCAGGCACTTTTGCAAATTAATCCTCCTAATCCTCATACAATCCAATGTCGCTCGGCTGTTTTGCAGATAAAGAAATTAAGGTTTCTCATGCCCGGGGTCCATGAACCTGAGGTGGAGCCGAGACTGGATCCAGGCAGTGTGACTACTAGAGTCACACTAAACACGCCAGCTAGCTGTTTGCTGCAAATCACAGGCAGGCGTTTGTCATTTGTGTAACTGGAAGTGCACAGTGAAATTAAGTGAATGGAAAGCACAGAGCGACAGCAAGTGTATGCGCAGGGGCCAGACACACACACACACACACACACACACACACACACACACACACACACACACACACACACACACTGAAGATGTAACGAGAACGCGAGCTGCCCGCACTAACTCAATAGACCAGTCCCTGAACCACACCCCGTTCAGATGGCACTGCCAGCCCCGTCTCTGCGTCCAAGGCAGGGGCACTGGGAGTCCCAGGAGAAAGGACTGACTCTGCTTTTGACTCTCGGCCAGCCCTTCCCTTTGCAGCAGCGAGAGGGCGGGCAGTCTTCTCGAGTCAGTTAATAACCCGTCCAAACCAAACCGCAAACGAGGGCGTAATTAAAGTTCTTTTACTTGGGTTTAAGCGTATCTGAAACCTGCCAAGTGCTCGGAGGGAAGCAGCACGTCTTGAAGTTTATTTGGCCTTTTCTTCTCCTGCCTGGGACCCTAGATGCTGAGAAAAGGAAGCGAGTTAATTATCTGCTGGGCCCCTTGGCTTGCCAAGGCCTGGGAGAGGCGCTCTCCACAAACATCGTCTCATTAAGTCCTGGCGCGAACTGTGTGGCACGGGAGTTATTGCCTTCGATTCCGAGACACGGAAGGAGAGGCTCAGAGAGATTAAGCCACTTGTGCAGGGCACACAGCTCGGGAGGCAGGATGCTATTTAAAACCTCGGCAGCGGCATCCCGCCCGGTTTCATTAAACGGCGTGGCCACCTCTCACGCCTTTCATCATGAGACAGTCAGCAGACGAGGTGAGAGCAGCAGGCCCTCAGAAGGTCCAAGGATTAAAACCTGTTTATGAGTCCGAAGTGGCACGTCACCTCTGCAGGGTGACCCAGCAAGCGGGCACCAGCTGGGCTCTGAGTGGCCGGAGCCGCCAGGCCATGCCGAGGCGCCAGGATGAGAATGAGCATTGTGTGGCAGCAGCTGCCACGGAGCTCCGTGTACTCAGGCGGTACCATGTCACCGGACGGGGGACAGTGCGGCCGGCGGAGGGGCTCAGGGTTTGCCACTGCAGTCTCAGCCGGGCGGGACAAGAGGATCTTAAAAAGCCTTAGGGTTGTGGCAGGGGGAACAGCATGGGCAGGGGTGCGTGGATGGCCAAACACACAGGTAATGGCTCGAGCCATCTTGCACTCTGAGGACAATGGTGGAGGGAGGGGGAAGGGAGAGAAAGGGATGACAATATTCTAAACGAGAAAAAGGAATACTGAAGAATGAAACAAAATAACTTCAGTCTGTGCCCTGTTCTGTTTATGAATTCAAAGGCATTTCTTTATTTATTTTTTTTTATTGATTTCAGAGAGAGGAAGGGAGCGGGAGACAGAGACAGAAACCTCGATGATGAGGGAGAGTCATTGATTGGCTGCCTCCTGCACGCCCGCTACTGGGGATTGAGCCTGCAACCCAGGCATGTGCCCTGACTGGAATTGAACCGTGACCTCCTGGTTTATAGGCCGACGCTCAACCACTGAGCCACACCGGCCAGGCTCCAAAGCATTTCTGAGCCGGTCTGTAAGCCAGAGCCAAGGAAGTGGGCGCATGACAGAGATAAAGACACCTGCCTCCTGAGCCTTCTCATAAAGGGCCATACACCCCGCAAGGAGCCCACTGGGAAAGCGAGGCGTGGCCACCCCACAGACACACGCAGAAACCCCGTCCTTCTTCCCTCAACCACAATGGCAGCTGTAAGCCGAGTCCTGACCTCCATGCTCTGGGCTCTGAATGAGAATATATAACTGCCGGGTTAGAAATGAAGGATGTCAGCTGTTGTCGGCACCTGCCATCTGCGGGGGCTCATTAAATACCCCCCATCTCTTATCCTCACAACCTTTACAGAGAATCGGAAAGCACCATCACACCGCATCCTAATTCTTGTCTGGAGGTAAGCTAGACAACGCTGATGTCGTTGGGTGTGAGGTCCTGAGAACAAAGCCACAGAGCGGAGGGCGTTGAATGCATCCTTGCACCAGGATGACTTAGCACACAAATATGGTCACGCTTCGGAACAACTGGGGCTGGGAGCCTGCCTGTGACACCCCTCTTTGGAAGGGCAGAGCCTAAGGAGGCAAATCCCCAAGTTCACAGTCACACCGGGCTCCTGGGCAGGAGGCACCGGGGGACTTCACACACTCGTCCCACAGGGAAGACAGATCCTGACCCAGGGCAGGTATGATGAGTCAGGGCCCATGGGAGGCAGACCTGGCCTGATGGGAGAGCTGAGGGGGGAGGGGTGCAAAGCAAATCTTCATTAAAAGAGAAGCACAGGAGATGAGCTTTCCAGCTGATAAGAAGAGTTAGCGCAGCCCTGGCCAGTTTGGCTCAGTGGGTAGAGCATCCGCCTGGAAACCGAAGGGTCCCAGGTTCAAATTCCAATCAAGGGCATGTACCTCGGTTTGGAGGCTTGACCCCAGGCCCTGGCCCGGGCACGTGTGGGAGGCAACCAATGGATGTTGTCTCTCTGCCATTGATGTTTCTCTCTCCCTCCCTTCCACTCTCTCTAAAAATCAATAGAAAAATATCCTTGGGTGAAGATTAACCAAAAAAAATAAATAAATACTTGGAACCACAAAAATAAAACAAAAAAAACCCACACATACTTGGAACCAAAGTTTCTAAACACAAACCAGTAAAACACAAGAAATAATTAGGGGAGTATGAATAATTGTGAAAGAACCGTCTTAGTACTAGTAATTATTATGGGATCAACTTGGAATTTATCACCAACAGCAAAGTTAAAGGTATGTGATGGCAGAAAAAACAATTGCAAATAACTCAGAAGGGGAATCCCTCCAGAAATGCTGCTCTGGGTGAGGAAATTCTAAGGGACAGAATGTTGACTGTGTGGTGGTTTCTAAAAGTCCCCAGGAGCCAAGCCCCAGCGTTGGAAGCAGGAGGGCCAGGCAGAGACTGGGCGTTCGGATCCCAAACGGGCGTTCCTTGTGCCGAGAAGCCTAGATTTCTGCCATTCCCCCCAGAGCCTCAGTCGATGGAGAGAAAAGACAAAAAAGAAAGGGGATTCTAGGGTCCCGGCACCAAGTTTCTCTTTTCACCGTCAAGATAAGCAGACCTCACAAACCACGCGTCCAGGCACCTGGTGAAAGTGAAACCAAGACCACATCCTGCCAACTGTAAAAAAAAAAGGGGTGGGGGGTGGAGTTATTTTATTAAAACCGGTCTCCAAGCATTTGGCAACCTGCAGATTAAGATGAGCTGATAGCGCGCCTGGAATCTGACCGGCTGGAGCTCATGGCTCCTTCCCAGGACCTGGCCGCCAGTCTGTTTACAGGGACGCCGCCGGCTGGACCACACCATGGCCGGTGGCCCATCCGCTGTTCCCTTACTCACCAGGCACCCAGAGCGCAGCCCAACAACTTCTTAAAGGACAGCGTGGTGTTTATTACAGCTCCTGGGGATAAAGGGCAAACAAATGGCTAGTTTTTTCTAGCCCAGAACTGACTGGTTTTCCTGGAGTTATACTTTTTGCACATACTCAGTCAAATCAGATGGGGCTGAAAAGTCACATGCGGTGGCTCCGGGAGTGGAGGGTGGAGATGCCCCTTTCTGCCCCAGGTTAGTAAATGTCACATCTTTCTGCTGGCTCGTTCATTCATTCGTTTAGCAAACTTTTTCCGAACGCCACCGTCCCGGTGCTCAGCCCGGACTGGGAGCTGGGAACACAAAGATGAGCAAATGCAGCGCTTCAACAATACATGATTCAAAGAACGGGAACGGTGTACCCCCATCCCACTCGGTAAAGGCAGGGCCTGCTCGTGTGTGTGAGAGGCAGACATGAACTTCCATCCTCATCAGTCCTCATAGGCCCTCTCCTTGTACACGTGTCTCAGTGACCTTCCCCGTGACTTCAGTTTAACAGCATGAGCTCTGAATGTACTGGTTACCTTCCAGGCAACCGAGGAATGTCCTTGGGTAATACCCCACCCACACAATGTTAGTCTCTCCGCTTCTTTGGAACCAAACTCCCCAGTGAGAGGCAACCATCCTTCAAGGGCACTGATCTTAAGGGTTTTGGGTTATGACAGGGTCAGCTGCAAAGGAGACCCCGAAAGAAGGGCACCTGACTTGGCCAGGGAGGGGGAGGTGGTGATTGCGGGGAGGGGCCAGGGTTACCCCACTCAAGCATGACAAGGAGACTGCCAGGCGGTGTCACTCTGGAAGCCAAAGACCTGTCCTATAACAGTGTTTTCATCAGAGAAAAATGGACCATCTATACTAATAAAAGGGTAATATGCTAATTACACTGGGTTGACCAGACATCTTCCAGACATCTGACTTCCTTCCGGACAGTTAGCGGGCAACCAGGCCAGCAGGGGGGCAGTTAGGGGGCGACCAGGCCAGCAGGGGGGCAGTTAGGGGGCAACCAGGCTGGCAGGGGACCAGTTAGGGGGTGATCAGGCCAGCAAGCAGAGGCAGTTAGGGGCGATCAGGCAGGCAAGTAGAGTGGTTAGGGGCGATCAGACAGGCCAGCAGGGGAGCAGTTAGGGGCAACCAGGCCGGCAGGGAACCAGTTAAGGGGCGATCAGGCTGGCAAGCAGAGGCAGTTAGGGGTGATCAGGCAGGCAGGCAAGTGAGTGGTTAAGAGCCAGCGATCCCAGAATGCGAGCGGGATGTCCAACTGCCGGTTTAGGCCCCATTACACAGGGCCAGGCAGAGGGACCACCACCCCACACCCATGCATGAATTTCATGCACTGGGCCTCTAGTTACTTATAAAAACCACACGTACACAGGAACTCTATTTTTGCATTTATGAGCCCGGGTCAGTTGAAACAATTATGTCAATTCCCCACCTTCCTTTTCCTTTGTATTTTTTCCTTAATGATCAGGCATATTTTCATTTGCAACCTAAAAAACACTCAAATGCTAATTTTTGTTACATGCACACGCATCACGCTGGCTATCATTGCACAGCATAAGCACACCACTCTCTCAAGCAGACTCGCAATTTGTCCCAAGAGTGGTATAAATTTCAAACCAATAAATACAATGGTTTTAAACTGTCCTTGTAGATGTCACTAACCTCACCCCCACCAATGATATCACTGTTTCCATAGTAACTAATGTACTTCAAAGTGGAAAATACAGATGGTGGGTTTAAAAAGGGGGGGGGGGGGCGGGCAGGCAAAATAAGTGGTAGAAACAAAGCACATCATGTGTAAGTGGGGCTGCACCTGCCTCGTGGGGCGCCAGCTCAGGGACAAGTAGTAAATATTTTAGCAGAAGCCTTATGCTAACAGAGCATCTATATAACAGTGGCCGATCAAATTACCCCATCACCTTCCGAGACATGGCTGCCCCATTCAATGCATGCGGGGGGATAACGCCTATTCAACAGCGCAGGTATGGATCACAGACTGATTTTCAAGCGTCTCATGTTCTATTTTACAGTGATGTTGTCATTATGCCTAACGGAGAAGCGCTTTTTCAGAAATATGTGAATGCCAGGTAGGAAGAATGCGACTGCTCACAAGAGAGAAATGGAGAAAATGGGTAGAGAGGAAACGAGGCTCAATTCTTAGAAACAAATGATGTTCATTTCCACGCAACGCAACATTCCTCTCGCTCAGCATGTGGCCTTTCCGGTGAAGGGTGCGTACTCTTTCGGTTACTGTCGGTATTTCAATGTGTGGATGCTGGTGAACGGAGATTTTTTCTAAACAGGAAAATCCATGCTCAGAGTTGCAAGGAAGGCGGCTTACAAGGTAACGATCAGGGATAATTTGACACAAAACTAGGGTCTGGTTTTAAAACATCATAGAGTGTTTGATCTGTCCCTGTCAAAATGTCATGCTTGACATGTAACATTCTTCAGAGAAGCTCCAAGAAGTTCCACTGTTTAGTCTCTGTGCTGTGGAAGCCAATATTTAGAGACCGCGAGATGACGCCGATTCCCGTAAACACACGATGAGCTACTTGCTTCTGCTGCCTCTGGCTGTCACCAAGGACTAGGACGTCATCTGGATGGTGGAGCCCGTGGGACAGGCCCCCAACTGCTCTGATGAAGCTCTCTAGGATGGTGGTTTCATTTCTGGGCTGCTCCATGTTGCCCCATTTTATCAGCACGGATTTCCGAGTTTCAGGGAAGCTCTGAGCTAGCACGCTTCCCCCTGTGGGCGTCTGTGTGGCCCTGCCTGGCCTCCAGCAGCGTCTCAGACCAGACTATGGTCTCCGACTGCTCTCAGGCTCACTGAGTTGCTGCCTTCCTAAAACACTTCTTTCTACAGGTTTCACCACATTTTTTAAAAATACATTTTTATTGCCGAAACCGGTTTGGCTCTGTGGATAGAGCGTCGGCCTGCGGACTAAAGGGTCCCGGGTTCAATTCCAGTCAAGGGCATGTACCTTGGTTGCGGGCACATCCCCAGTGGGAGGTGTGCAGGAGGCAGCTGATAGATGTTTCTCTCTCATCGATGTTTCTAGCTCTCTATCCCTCTCCCTTCCTCTCTGTAAAAAATCAATAAAAATATGTTTAAAAAAATACATTTTTATTGACTTCAGAGAGGAAGGGAGAGGGAGAGAGAGAGAGAAAACATCAATGATGAGAGAGAATCATTGATCAGCTGCCTCCTGCACGCCCCCCACTGGGGATCGAGCCCACAACCCGGGCAGGTCCCCTGACCAGGAACCAAACTGTGACCTCCTGGTTCATAGGTCCAGGCTAATCCACTGAGCCCCGCCGGCTGGGCGACATCTTAAACTTTTTTTAGGGAGAGAGAGGAAACAGGCGTTGATATCCGAATTAGACTATCTATATGAGAACTGCCATCATCATTTCCAGAGGCTTCATGCCAAATTAATTAAAACATTAAATAGCTATTTAAGTGGTTAGGAGACAACATAAAAATGAAAAGGAACGGATTCTTCTGCAGCCGATTTAAATGTAATGCCTCGGATCAATAAACAGTGTCTTAAAGACCGGGAAATAAATCAAGGGCTACCAGCCACACAAAGGAGAAAAGGCCTTTAAGAAAGTGGTCTCTTCTGTCCAAATGCAGAAGGAACGCACGCAAATGAGGCTGCCCGCTCGGCGGAGTTGAAGCGGTTCCATGTGGGCCAGGCAGCAGGACCCCACACATACTGGCAGAAGTCAAATATCTGTAATGAGCTGGCACAGTGTTCGTGGGCCAGGGACATGAATAGAGGGCAGGCCTGCGATTCTGCCGCGCACCCCGCCTCCGGGGCCCGGGTCCTCACGGGGCGGCTCACAGGAGCTCCCTGCAGGGCCATCTGGAAGGGGCTGTGCCAACACAAGCAGGCCGGTCCCACCCACCGGTATGGGAAGGTCTCCAGTCTGGGGCCCTCAGAAGCACCAGCTGAGCGTGTCTGTGAGCACACCTGCCTCCTGTTTCCAGGCCCCAGCGGAGACCAGGCGGAGAGACCACCCAGGCCAGTGGTCGGCAAACTCCTTAGTCCATAGAGCCAAATATCAACAGGACAGCGATTGAAATTTCTTTTGAAAGCCAATTTTTTTAAACTTAAACTTCTTCTAACGCCACTTCTTCAAAATAGACTCGCCCAGGCCGTGGTATTTTGTGGAAGAGCCACACTCCAGGGGCCAAAGAGCCGCATGTGGCTCACGAGCCGCAGTTTGCCGACCACTGACCCAGGGGAAGGAGTCGGCCTGGGGCTCTGGGAAGATAAGGCTGGAGGGTTGGGAACACCATCCCTGGGAGTCCAGTGAAGGCAGGAATTCATACGAGGCACCAACACCTTATGCGGGGAGCCGGGAGCCCTGGGTCAGAGACCACAGCTCTCAGAAGTCTTTAATATTCTAGGAAAGGGGGCTGCAACTTTTCCTTCCGTATCAGATACTAAAGATTCTGGGCTCTGCAGCCCATCTGGTCTCTGTCACCACCTCTCAATTTTACTGGTGCCCGGCCGGTGTGGCTCAGTGGTTGAGCGTCGTCCCATGCACCAAGAGGTCACTGGTTCAATTCCTCTCAGGGCACATGCCCAAGGTGTGGGCTCAATTCCCAGTGGGGGGCATGCAGGAGGCAGCCAATCAATGATTCTGTCTCATCTTTGATGTTTCTCTCTCTCTCTCCCTCTCCTTTCCTCTCTGAAATCAATTAAAAAAAATGTATTTTAAAAATAAAATAAAGGTAGGGAAAAAGAATGGGTTAGGGTTAGGGCAGGGGTGGGCAAACTTTTTGACTCGAGGGTCACAATGGGTTCTTAAAATGGACCGGAGGGCCGGAACAAAAGCATGGATGGAGTGTTTGTGTGAACTAATATAAATTCAAAGTAAAGGAGTGGAGGGGAGAGCAAGAGAACTGGATAGAACAGCCAGATCCGGCCCGCGGGCTGTAGTTTGCCCAAGGCTGGGTTAGGGTTAGGGTTAGGGTTAGGGTTAGGGTTAGGGTTAGGGTTGGGGTTAGAGTTGGGGTTGGGGTTGGGGTTGGGGTTAGGGTTAGAGTTGGGGTTGGGGTTAGGGTTAGGGTTAGGGTTAGGGTTGGGGTTGGGGTTAGGGTTAGGGTTGGGGTTGGGGTTAGGGTTAGGGTTAGGGTTGGGGTTGGGGTGAAAATGCCCCACCTACCTCTCAGGGCTCCTGAAGGCTGAGATGACATATTCATGACAACACCAGGAGCCACTAAACATTCCACACACATGAGACAGCACCGGACCCGTTTATGTTGTGGATGGTAAAACCGAGACCCAAACAGGAGTCTTTAAATAAATATCAAAATTCTTGGTCAGGCCTGTGGAATACTTTTCGAATAAGGTACATGTAATTTTGTAGCCCGGTTTTCAAAAACGCCCATTTGTGGAGGAAGTGAGCATTAATTAGAGTGTTTGCTCATACTGGCATGGAGCAGTCGGTAATTTTGTAAGGGCTGTTATGGCTGAATTAATTATTACATAACGACCCTTGTTTTTGAGTGGCTGGCTGTTCCGAGTGAGGAGGCAGCTGAGGGCTGAACATGCAGGTAACAACATGCCTGGAGCAGGGGCCCTGTGAACACAGGGAGGTTCATTTTCAGAGAAAATGAAATTCACAAAATCTGCAAATACCATTTTACACTCGCGGAAGGAAAGAACAGATAACATGGTTCTCTGGCCCCGATGAAGTCATGCTCAGCATTCGTTACCTTCTCTCTCAGTTAAAAAACAAGAAAAAGAAGAGCGTTCGCTCACAAGCAGTAACGTGTTAAAACGATATCAAAACACCAAACATGCATCAACATTCAATTGAGCTGTGACTTCAGGACGTGTGGTCTGAGGAAAGAGAGGGGATCTTAGAGCAAGATAAAACTGATACCCGGGATCAAAACAGAGTGGGCAAGTTTACGTCTGAGAGCCCTAGTTTCCTTCTCTGTAACTTGAAATAACGGCATTTCCCTAGCTGGTTTGGCTCAAGGGGTAGAGCGTCAGCCTGAGGCGCGTCAGCCAGGTTCCATCCAGTCAGGGCACGTGCCCAGGCTGCGGGCTCAGTCCCCCGTAGGGAGCATGCAAGAGGCAGTCGATCGATGATTCTCTCTCATCACTGATGTTTCTATCTTTCTCTCCCTCTCCCTTTCTCTCTGAAATCAATAAAACTGTATTTAAAAAAAAAAAAAAGAAATAATGGCATTTCCTTCACAGGATTGTTGTGAGTCTAATCAAGACCATTTATGTACTTCCTGGCACACATAAGACCCTCGAAAATGTCTCCATGTACAGTGGTGACCAGCCCTTTTAAAATCATCATCCCATTTTACAATTCTGAAAATCACAACAGAAAAGTAAGGAGAAATGTAGATTTATGTTAGCAAAGTGCAGACAACAGCCTACCATACAAAAATAGGATAGTGAAATATAATAGAATACAGCAGAATATTATGCAATCCTTGGAAATGCTGCTGGGCACGCCTCAATTAAAATGCTACAAACCTCCATGCAGAGCCTCCCTCTTCCAAAACTTGACTAAAAGGATTTTGAAGCTGAAATAAAATAATCACCAGTCAAAAACAGGCAGGAAAATGAACACACCCAGTGTCGTGAAATTCAAGGGCTGCTGCTAAAAGGAGTAAAGGAAAGGTTTGAACTCAAAGCGGAGTGGACGGAGTGGACGGTGGAGTCTCTAAGCTCCACCCCCCAGGGAGATGAGCCAGTGAATGAGTAACACTCCTGGGAGCTTCCATTAGTATTGCCAGCTCAGGGAGAAGCAGCCTTCAGCAGCTACCCACAACCTGCTCTCTTCGAGGGGAGCAGTGAAGATGCCCACTGGGGAGGAAGATGAAACGGAGGCCACGAACAATGGTGCTGATCACCTTTGCCTGAGCCAGGAAAGGCTTTCAGGAGAACACAGGGAAAGCCGGGCTGATCTGGGGCAGGCGCACACTGGGTGTCCCCACCCAGGAAGACTGAACCCACCGAAAAGGGCCTTGTGATCCCAGAAGCACACGTCGCCAACCCCGCATCTTCTGGCCAAGACTAGCCAGCTCCCTCTATACCACCTGCTTCGGCTCAGCTCGTCGCGCTCCGCTGAATGTCTTCAGGCCACAGAGAGCATGGAGAGAATCAAGACTCCAGCCTTCGGAGTTGAGCTTGGTGGTAAAGCGGAGAAAAAGAGAAGCTTCATATCAAGAAATCACCCACATGCTGAACAATGACCTGGCAGACTCCTCCGGCAAAAACAAATGGGGAAAAAAGCAAGCAAAAAGGCATGGCAACTTCAAATACAGACTCCTGGAGGAAGGAAAAAAAAATGAAGACAAAGAAGTCAGCCTAAAAGACATCATAACCCAAGAAGAGGAGCATCGCCCCCCAAAAGATCTTTGAGCCACAGATCTTAATGTGAATATGAGCTTGGTAAGTTGGGAATCCAAAGGCAATATTAACAACAAAAAAGGAAACAGAATGAAATTGCCAACCTTTAGAAATAAACTGGAGGCTAAAATAAACATTACAAAAGTAATCTATAATGATAAAAGCATAATATGCGAATTAGACCAGACAGCCGAACGACCTTCCAGACGTCCTTCCGGACGTCCTTCGGGACGAAGCCGGGGCTGCGAGGGCTGAGCCCCTGGCATGAATTTCGTGCATCAGGCCTCTAGTATATAACATAAAATCTACAGAGAACTAAAGAAAGATGGCTTCAAATCAACTGATTGATACTAGAGGAAAGCTAAACATTAAAGTAATCAAAGCAAATAACTACGGAGTTCAAAGACAATCCAACATACAGCAGCAAACTCACTGTACAAAACCAAGAAAGTGTTCAAGGAGAAAATATTAAAAAATTCTCTTGAGAATGACAAACGACTGACTCTGTTGACATCAACTCCCACAAAAATATGACACACGTTACGCAGCAGTAATATATACTGTGACTGCTATATGTCAAAAAGGAGTAAGGAATTCTTCAGGCATCTCATCTATGCACAAATACTCTACAGGCTGGCCAGAAGACAGTGACTTCGAGTTTTAATTAGGTCTTTGGTTAAATTTGAGTGAAATTAAAGTTACTACCCTGTATTTTAAGAACATATATATTTAAAAGTATATCTAGCTCTGGCCCTTGTAGCGCAGTTGATTGGAGCATTGTTCTGTACACCAAAAGGTGGTGGGCTTGATCCCTGGTCATGGCACATACCCAGGTTGCAATGGGGCACATGCAGGAGGCAACTAATAGATGTTTCTCTCTCACATTGATATTTCTGTCTCTCTCTCCCTTCCTCTCTCTAAAAAGCAATAAACATATCTTCAGGCGAGGATAAATAGTAACCACCGTAGTAACTAGAGAGGCACAGGCTAAGCACACTGAATGGATTATCTCACTTAGTATTCACAAGATCATCTGAAGTTGGTACAAATGCCATCCCAATCTTAGACATGAAATAGAGAGTTGGAGAGGTAGAAGCAATGGCCCGAAGCCACACAAGATTAACAAGCAGCAGCCCTGAACGTCACAAAGCCAACACATACCCGCTCCTCCTCTGTCCTTGAAATCATGAGGGTATGTGGGCAGAGCCAGAGACACTGACAGGACACACACCAAAGTGTTGACAGTGGATCTCCAGGTCACAGCATTATGGATGATGTTTCTTCTTTGTGTTTTTTTTTTTATGTGTGTTTTTTTTAATGTATCTATGCTTATCTGCATTTTCCAAATTTTCAACACGTGCATTCCTTTTGTAAAAAAGTAAAACAATAATGTCTTTATATTTATTTTTTTTTATAAAAAGCCACAAGCATAAACTTGAAGTTCAAGTGAATGGTAGAGCTAAGTGATGTGGCCCCATGGGCAGGAAGACTCAGCCAGTGCTGGGAGCAGCCATATGCGGGCAGCAGGTGCAGCCAACAGGCCAGAGGCTTCCTGGCCAGACTCCGCTCACCCTCGGCACAGGCTCTAAAGCTGAAGGGCGACCAGCTCAGTAACTCCCCACACCACCCTCCCAGCCACGCCGCTGAGGCCTCGGCCCAGTAGCCAGTTAGCCCTGCTCATGGCATAGCCTCTCTCTGGACCCCTCGTGGCTATTCCCAGGAGGAGTGCCCCCTCAGCAGCTTGCCAACTTTTTCTCAAGGGAAACAGGAGGGGAATTTGGAATGGCCTCCGTCCAATCTTTAAACTGTAAACGCACGCCCACTTTCTGTTTGGAGACACTTCCTGTGCGTGAACACAGCTTGTTCTATTACCAGCTTTCAAGTTATCCAGAACCGATACATCCGAGGCCGAGCTAAAATGTTTTATAAAAAAACCACACACACAAACAGTCAAATATGATAGGGCCTTTCCTAGCAGAGATAACTCTAAAGAGAGGGTGAATACAGAGGTGCCATTGTGCCTGGATGCCCCAGCCCCCCTCGCCTGCACTGCCCCATCCTGGGGAGCACGCTGGGTGTTCCAGGACCACCAGCGACCTTCAGCCCCTGGGCTGCATCACGCCAGGCAGCCCTGCCTGCTTCCAGCTGCGTCTGGGGATGCCCTGGTGTGGACTCTCTCACAAGCTGGCAACTGGCTTCAGGCACCACTTCAAAGCTGGGGGTGGGGTAGAGAAAGCTTTGCCAAGAGAGGTGCTAACATCCCCCGCACTGCTGGCTAGAGCAGACTCCCCAGGGCCAGCCCCGACAGGCCCCCGTGTGGGGCTGGGGCCCTGTGTTCCCAGCCTGCCCTTCTCCACCCAGGTGTCCACCATTGAGGGCTCTCCCCAGCCAACCTCCTTCCACGCTAGCCTGACCTCTCATCCCCTTGGACCTACCCTGACCAAGGCTGAGAAAACCACTTGACATAAACGTCCTCCCCAACCACCCAGGCCCAGCTCCAGCGCCCCTTCCCACCTTGGTGTAACGCTTTGATTTTAGGGTAGGAGACCACACTGTCCCGTGTAATTTCAGCTGGACCAGCTGCCTGGCCCAGAACCTGAGACCATCTCATGAATGAGCGATTAATAAAATTGCAAACATGCCATCTCCCCCGCTAGGACATATGAACTCCACGAGGACCAGGAACACGCCTTACTCTGTGTGGCTCAGGGTGCGTACGAAAGCTGTTGAAGCTAATTAGTCTGGCAGAGACCAAGGAGGAGTCCTTTAAAAGGAGTCTGCGCTGAGAAATTCCAAGAATCCTACAGCTCTCGCCTCCACCCAAAAAAGAAGATGATGAATGAGATGAGAATGCAGATGTCTGGCCCTTACGTAACACATACCTGGACCAGATCTGAGACTGGCTGGCATGGCAACAATCTGTCAGTCTCACCAAGTGGAATAGGCCTCAGGGAGGAGGCAGGGCCAGGAGTCGGGAAGGAGTCCCGGTGAAAGGGACAGGGGCATGTACTACACACGCACACTAAACATATACACACTAAATGCTCACCACGTGTGCATCTGGGCTTTTTTCACAGGCCTTTCCCTTAATCGGATAATGTGATCGTCTGGTCCAATGTCTGCCTTCAGCGATGCCCAAGACAGAGGGTGAACTTGTTCCAAGCAACACATTAATGCAACAGCGTAATCCCGCCGCCACCGCCACCGTTGAGAGAAACATGGTTACCTTCTTCCAGAAAGGAGTCACGGACAAGCAGGGCTTCCTGCTAAGAATGACTCTCCAACCAATACCCCATAATCTTCCTACCCACCCCACACCCTAAAAAGGGCAAAGAGTGTCTCTTTTCCTTCCTTTCATTTTTTCCCTTTGTACCCTCACACCGTTTGGGGTTCATAGGTCGAGGTTCAACCACTGAGCCACACCAGCCAGGCAGTATGGAGTATATTTAAAAGAAAAAAAGGAGGAATGTTTTAAAAGAGAGGAAGAAAAATGGCGATTTTTTTTTTTTTTCCAGCATTCACCTGCTGGCTAGTGTGAGCGGGCTGGGGGGTGAGGGGAACGTGGCATGCACATCTGGGCAAGTTACTTCGGTGCCTGGTTTTGCCTAAGACAAAAGCAAGAAATGTAGAGCCCCCTCGTGTTGGAAAAGACCTAAGACCGGGACACACGGGAACGCTGCCTGCGGGACAATCGCTGGCACCCGTGTGGCTCAGAAGCTTCCGGGGCTGCATCTGGACTCCGCCCAGTGCTGCTGGCTCCCGGGCGGCCCTGAGCCCGGACGCAACAAGACGAACCTCCCCATCTGCTCCCACCGACGCCAAGCTGCAGAGCAGCAGAACTGCTTGCTGACTTTCTGGTCTATTTATATGCATCTCCAGGCTGGCGAAGGTAAAGCGAAGGTGCCAATTTACGGGTTTGTGTGTGTTTTTTTCTTTGTTTCCCAAAGATATCCTCCCTTCGGCTGGCAAGGAAGCCTGGCAACCCACGTGGTATCTACCAGCCCTGGGAGGCAACACAACACGCCGCCTGTTAAATGCAAAGGCTTGCCCTCAATTTTTTGCATGCAGACAGGAGAGGCCTGTCCGAAGGTCTTTTATATCTGTTTCAGCTGTCAGTTTCCTTGACGTCTTCCCCGCCCTGTGCTCACCCTGGCCGCTCAGTAAGGCCTTTTCCACGGTTCTGGAGGCCGGGACTCTGGAGGAGACCGTGCAGGGTGCCCTGTGATGCACCCCACGGAAACACACGCGAGTTACCCAAAACGAGGCCAAGTAGATGCCATCACAGCCGCGCCCCAGAAAATGAAACGGCCAAAACATGGAGCCCACCCTGACGGACAGCGTTTGCACTCCTGGGCGTCCCCCGGGATCTCACGCGCCATCTCTCCTTGAGAATGGCCGTGACCGCAGGCCCGGGGCAGAGGGGCTGGCGCCGAGTCCCATGGGGTGGGCTCTAGGTGCTCTGAGGGGCTATCAGGGGTCCTCAAACTACGGCCCGCAGGCCACATGCGGCCCGCCGAGGACATTTATCCGGCCCGCCGGGTGCCGCTGCCTGTCCTGCTTAGCAGCCGACGCGTCCCAGGCCCGCAGTGCGCATAGGAATTTGTTCATAGTTTTTTTTAAACTATAGTCCGGCCCTCCAACGGTCTGAGGGACAGTGAACTGGCCCCGTTTAAAAAGTTTGAGGACCCCTGGTACGTCAAACAAAGCTCTGACCCACAGAGCCAATGGGGAGAATAGCTAATCAGCACCATTCTTTACCTCACAGGTTGCATCACAGTAAGTGAATCTTACACAATGCAAACATCTGGGTCCGTGCTGCCTAGAAATTCTTACCTTCATTACAGGAATTCTTAGCAGGGTCAACAAGATTTCAGGTACAGTGTTTTGGAGCTTATATAATCAGTCGAGGGCAGCTTTCCAATTTCAACTTTGCTTGTGTTCAAGGCGGTAATTTCTCATTCTAATCAGCTGGAGGTCGGAGAGCAGCGGGATGAGAGGGGCCGGCTAACAATCAGACAACGAGCACGCCCGTTTCCCACAAGCCTCTTCCCAAGCGGGAGGAGGGACAGACAGCAGCCATTCCCGGGGACATATTACAATAGACGTCCATGGAACAGCACCTCTGGGGCACTGTTCTCTCTCGACAGAAATGAAAGCAAAAGTAATCATTCCTGCCAAAACCGGTTTGGCTCAGTGGATAGAGCGTCAGCCTGCGGACTGAAGGGTCCCGGGTTCGATTCCGGTCAAGGGCACATAACTTGGTTGCGGGCACATCCCCAGTAGGAGGTGTGCAAGAGGCAGCTGATCGATGTTTCTCTCTCATCGATGTTTCTAACTCTCTATCCCTCTTCCTTCCTCTCTGTAAAAAAATCAATAAAATATATTTAAAAAAATGATAATCATTCCTTCCTTCCTCACGCTGCCGGAGTGGCAGGCGGCGATTCTGGGAGCACGTAGTTTGCCCGCTGCTCTATTCCAGTCCCCAGGACTATTTGTTGGAAACATGCTCAGCTCCTTATCATTTCTGCTAACTCTGCGTAACTCGGAGCTCAGGTGGCTACAAAGGGAGAGCCACAGCAGGCTCTAGACCACCACGGAGAGGTTTCAGGGGTAACCGGACAGCCAGATTCATTACCACAGACCCGCCCCCTTTAAAGGGCAACTTGTGCCAGGCCGGTATGGTTCAGTGGTTGACCTATGAACCAGGAGGTCACAATTTGATTCCCCCGGTCAGGCCACATGCCTGGATTGTGGGCCTGATCCCCAGTAGAGGGCGTGCAGGAGGCAGCTGGTCAATGATTCTCTCATCAATGATGTTTCTCTCTCTCTCTCTCTCTCTCTCTCTCTCTTACTCTCTCTCTTCCTCCTTCCATCCCTCCCTCTCTGAAATCAATAAAAATACATATTAAAGGCAATTTGCCAGATGAATTAGAATCTGCCACCACATCATGCAGAATCTCACATGCGCATGGACAGGCACACAGATGCACAGACAGACCAAAGGGCACACGGCAGGCTGTCGCGTGGTCGCAGCCTAGGCCACAGCAACGCAGACCTCGTGCACACCCTCTCCACGCAGCCGTGGTCCCACTGCCGGCCCAGAAGAGTCTGCGGGCACAGCCTACCTCCGGGTCCTCAGAGCACTCACAGCCAAGATTTCAGCGAAAACCAACACTACGGAGAGAAGCACCCTTGCTGCCATCAGGACTCTTTGATTCTGTCACCAGGTGACTTAAAATGCCGCCTGCGCCCTGACATCCCAGAAGGCATGTCGCCGGGGCATTTACAGAGGAAGCCTTGGGCGCTCAGGGAGTGACAGTGGCAGGGCTTGCAGCAGCCTACGTTGCCTTTTGCTTTTAAACATTTTCTTTTTCTTTTTTTTAATATATTCTATTGATATTTTACAGAGAGGAAGGGAGAGGGATAGAGAGTTAGAAACATCAATGAGAGAGAAACATCCATCAGCTGCCTCCTGCACGCCTCCCACTGGGGATGTGCCCGCAACCAAGGTACATGCCCTTGACCGGAATCGAACCCGGGACCCTCCAGTCCGCAGGCCGACGCTCTATCCACTGAGCCAAACCGGTTCCAGCTGCTTTTAAACATTTTCAATGAGTGTGAAGTCATAAAGGAGACTTTTGTTTCAAGTCCAGGGACATTCTAGTGACCAACTGCCATTATCTCTTAGACAGGGAAGTCTACTCCCTGTTTGGAGAAGAACGCCCAGTCCTTTAGCAGTAGCTGATGGATAGCATCATTTCTACTAAAGAACTGAGCTGCTCAACCCTCCACCAGAAGGGCTCGGCTCAAAGCCACAAAGAAGCAGCGAGATGGAGAGGCTGGAAGCCGCCAGCTCTGGGGATTCTGCCCGCATCCAGGGGAACATCCGTTTTCTCCACGTTGTTGCCGGAATGCCCGGCCTCAAGCTCCCCAGACTGCTGGCTGCACAGCCGTGGCTGCTGCGGGGCCAGTGCTCTGGAAAGCTGACAGGCTTCCTTCCTCGGGGAAGCCCAACCTGACTCATAGGGAAGAACCCGGGTCGCTCCCCATCCTTACCGGGACAGGTGTGACCAGACTGGGGAGGCAAAGCTGCCTCAGAAGCTACAGATGGGCCCTAGCCAGTTTGGCTCAGCGGATAGTTTTAGCCCGAGGACTGAGGGTCCCGGGTTTGATTCCGATTCCGGCCAAGGGCACGGCACGTTCCTCGGTTGCAGGCTCGGATCCTGGTCTGGGCGCATGCGGGAGGCAACCAATCGATGTGTCTCTCATATCTATGTTTCTCTCTGGGTGTGTCTCCCCTTCCCTCCCACTCTTTCTAAAAATCAATGAAAAAAATACCCTCGGGTGAGGATTAACAACAACAAACACACACTACAGATGGAGGAGGGTGGTGCTGTGCAGAAGGCAGACCCCCAAACCATCGCCATAACCCATAAGCCGAGATGACGAATCCGCAGGGAGGGAAATCAGACGGTGCTCAGAGTTCGTTTGCTTTGCTTTAGAGAAACCAGCAAGAACCAAGGTCAGGAAAATGCCCGTATGTGCGCCTGCTGGGCCCTGCCTAATACTGCAAGAGGACTCAGGTGAAAGCAGTGGGCGCGGCCAAAGACCTGAGCCCTTCCTGGCAACGAGGGCTGAGCTCCGAGGTCGCACGTCTCGAACAAGGCTGCCTGGTGGGCAGCATATGTCCACAACACATGTCCCTCCCTGGGTCCCCTCCTCCCACCTCTCCAGGCTGCCCTGAAGTGGCCACTTTTCATCCAGAGAAACAAAACAAGCTGCAAAGGGCCCAGATCTTCCGTTTAGGAAACACTTCCCCGGCCTCACCCAACACCCAAATCCTCAGGTTCCCACGGGGCTTCCTCTGGGCCAAGATCAATGAGGAGGGTTATGCCATTATTTTTTTTTTTAATATATTTTATTGGTATTTTACAGAGAGGAAGGGAGAGGGAGAGAGAGCTAGAAACAGCGATGAGAGAGAAACATCAAACAGCTGCCTCCTGCACACCTCCCACTGGGGATGTGTCCACAACCAAGGTACATGCCCTTGATCGGAATCGAACCCGGGACCCTTCAGTCCGCAGACCGACGCTCTATCCACTGAGCCAAACCGGTTTCGGCAGGTTATACCATTATTAAGACACTGACTGAATACTGCACCTATGAGAAGCACTCTATTACGTGTCCATTTATTTAAATCTCTCAACCATCTGTAAGACAGGATCTCATTATGTCCATTTTTCAGATGGGAATACTGAGGCACAGGTAAGTCAAGTCACCGGGAGCTGGTAAATAGCAGGACCAGGTTCAAACGCAGGTCTTTTGACACCAAGTCCAACACTCTTGTCACTGCTCCTCAGCTGCCCACCAGCCGGACCACTGTCCCAGTCTTCTCCACCCTGTGGCCACAGACCACAGCAACAGGTACCGAGGGCTTCCCAGCCATCCCTGTATGTCCCTGCCCTGTCCCGGCTCCACTCACTTCCAAGCACCCACTGACGATGAATGATCAAGGTAACCCTGACTAGGTGGGTTTCCCTCCCACATGGCTAGTAATGTTTATAGCATCTTTAAGATGAAACGGATGACTGCATTTATAATAAAGGAATAAAGGGAATTAGCAATTGGAACTCATTTCTTACTTTTAAAATTTTTTTGCTCCCTGACAAAATGTTCATGCAGAATAAGAAACAACTTAGCGAACAGTTCACTACACCCACATCAAAGCGTGATTGAAACACTTATTTTCACTTGTTGGGAACACAAACTTAGTATGTTTGCAGTAAACATGTATAACCATGGCATTATGAATAACAACAGCGCCCTGGCCAGTGTTCCCAATGGTTAAAGTGTCGGCCCGCACACCTGAGGGTCACAAGTTCCATTCCCAGACGAGGGTTGCAGGGCCGCTCCCATTAGGGCCGCCCCCATTTGGGGCGCCTGCGGGAGGCAACCAGTTGATGTGTCTCTCTCACATTGCTGTTTCGCTCTCTCCTCTCTCCACTCCACTCTCTCTAAATATCAATGGGAAAGAAATAACCTCACTCCTTGAGTATTAAAAATAAAATAAATAAATAAAAGAATAAATAAATAAAATACAGCAGACAAGATTTGGTTTCTGTGACCCTGTATATGGGCATGTATGTAAATATGTAATGCAAGCAGTTATGTGCAGACTGTATAATAGACTACATGTATAAAATATAAGTGAGAAGTGAAGATGAACCCTTTTCTCTACTTTGAAGGAGTGTGGTTATTAAATGCAGTTATATCTGTGCATGTTAATTGTGTCCGTGAGGTTGGAAGTGAGGTGCTACAGAAATGTATACAGTTCTGTCTTCTACCCCAGCAAGGGTGAGCACCTTCTGCATACCTGCCTGCCCAGTCACCTGGCAGGCCGCACCTTCCTTGCCTGCCACCTCAGGGAGCACTCTGGAATCCAAGGACAAGGGTCAGCTCAGCATGAGTCCTTGCCCCTCCCGTCGCCTCTGCAGAAGGCCTGGCACAGACTCGGAGACCAATGCCAGCCTCTGCTCTATCTCTGTCCCCAGCCAATAACATCACAGATCTCATCTTTATTCAAGGCCTGCGTCTATGTGAAATAAGCTGTGCACTCATGATTGCTTGTTACGTTACGCTGATCCCAGGGCCAGTCTGCTACGTGAATCCGGTGCCTGAACAAGGCAGCACCTCAAAGCTTGCTTTAACATGAGCAAGAGAAATTCCCGAGACCCTCTTGTTCAAGTGCCTATCACAAGAGGAAACTTATCCAGCTAATGCAGAACAATGCCGTTCTGGCAGCAGGCATCCCTGGCCACGGTTGGGGCGGGCGCGGGAGGCAACCAATGGCTGTGTCTCTCTCACGTCGATGTTTCTCTCCGGCTCTCCCTCTTCCCTCCGCTCTCTCTCAAAATCCATGGAAAAATATCCTCAGTGAGGATTTAAAAAAAAAAAAAAAAGATGAGCTTAAATGCTGAGCAATGGATTAGCAAGGCCCTGCCATAGCAAAGAGGCCTCTGGATCACCCTCTTCCAACTCAAAAGGGAGAGAGTTACAAAATTCAGGAAAAAGATCTTGCTCACTTTACAACGAATTCGGTTTCTTCAGTTATTAAACACATGCAAAAACCCCTGCACAGAAACCAAGGCATGTACACCAAGCTGGTTGAAAAGAACTTTCAGAAATAATATTTCCCCCTAAATAATTACTAGGTAAACATTTTCAACCAAGCTGTAAGAAGGAAAAAACAACAACAGGGTAATCATTTCTTATGACCTGGGGCTATAGAGTGATTATGCAAATGGCAGGGAATTTGCCACTCTGAGTAAACCGTAAGTGTGTAAAATAATTTGATTAAGTAAAAGACAGTTGCCTTAGTCATCATACCAATTTGACAAGGGCTTCAAAAATGTCTCTCAGCTGTCAGCTGATGGGCTAGATATGCAAAACCCACCTTTTAAACGATGGTTCTTTAGGAAAAATAATAAAAAAAATCCAGCAGGTTCACCTCAGCCATTAATTGCCGGCCCACTGGACGCTTGCGGGCGTAGAAAAAACAAGTGACTCTCAAGTGAGCCGGAACCTGGTGAGACAGGGTCATTCATCTCTCTGCCTGGTCACACAACCTCAGACCTAGCTTTTGCATAACTCTGCACAGGGGAATGCCCAGCCCTTGGTCCTGGGGACCACCTGTGCGCCCGGAGCAGAGATGAAAGTGGCATTTTTTCTACGTTTCTATCCTGAGGAAATTCTAATGCATTTGAATGTGGGTGTCGATCATAGCTGCCCAGAGGTGGCGGAGGCTTTCATTTCCTGTCCGCAGCCTTATCTGCCCCGGGCCTCAGGAACTTGATAACGCAGGCAACCTCTGGGTGCAGCACTGCTCTCAGCGAATGGCCTGCAGCATCTCGGTGGATCTCCACAAAACACCATCAAGTGCACGCGAGATAACTCTCTGCTTGCCGTTCCCATAGGCCTGCGCCTTCTCCAAACGGCCCAAGACTCAGGCAGATGTTATAACCTGACAAGGAGGTCAGTTCACACTGGCGCTGCCAGGAGAGAAGACCCAAGTAAAGGAGTATTAACTCATATTCCCTACTCCACATATAGTGACGATCAAACTGAACGGGTAGGTCTCTCTTCTTACACTGAGGAATTGTTTTGCAGTTTAAGAGACTAAGAGAAAACATCCCTGGGACTGTTGGCTGATCTAAAGCATGATTTCCAATGAAAAGATATGGCTCTAGCCGGTTTGGCTCAGTGGATAGAGCGTCGGCCTGCGGACTGAAGGGTCCCAGGTTCAATTCCGGCCAAGTGCACATGCCCGGGTTGTGGGGTCGATCCCCAATAGGGGGCGTGCAGGAGGCAGCCGATCCATGATTCTCTCTCATCATTGATGTTTCTATCTCTCTCTATATCTCTCTCTCTGAAATCAATAAAGAAATATATTTAAAAAAAAAAAGGAAAAGAAAAGATATGAAATAGGAACAGATCTCAGAATCCACAGCTGGCCCAGGTTGCACCCGGAATACCTTATCCACATTATCACTGAGTCTGGCCTTCAGGGTCAAAGTCAGTGTCCTGCACTCCCCCGAGACACCCCCAACACCAGGCAAAAGTTGCTGGTCCCCAGGCTAGCTTAGTAATTGGTGGCTTTCTCATATCCAGCAGTAATCTGGGCAGGCTCCTTAAAGGAACACACACACACATACACACATACGCACACCGAAAGTCCTGCTTTTCACAGTGGCTTCTCAAATCGAAGGCTACTTCCTGTTTCAGGTCTGCAGATGGGAAGACCACACCTGTGTCACTCAAGACACTGAGCAACCTGTCTTTTCAGGGAGAAAAGGGAAAACCGAAACGAAGCCTCCAAATGTAAAACATCGCACTTGGGAGGACTACATAAAAGGTAACTGCGTGGACTTATGGAATCTAGTAGAAAATGATGCCACTGACACAGAATTGGCGATCCTACAGGACACACAACCTGCACCCGGACCCTGCGTGTGTGATCACCTATGATCAGCGGTTCTCAGCGTTTCCTAAACAAGCCTGTGATGGACTAAACGGGAGAAATCTGCCTTCCTGCAAACATCCTGACACGTAAACTGTCAAATTATCCGTCACGAAGTCTCGCATAGCTGAAGGAGTAACAAACTTTTCATTCCACCTGCCAAACAACAGATGAACACTCCCAAGTGACCCAGAAGAGCAAAACCCCGTAGCAAGCTGACTCAGTCAGCCCTGGCGGACAAACCATTTATTTTCATGAGGTTCCAACGGGTGACAGCGGAGAGGCCAGGGCAGCCAGGCAAGGCAAAACCCAAGCACCTTATGGTAAGCACTCCCAGGAATCAGAATGAAGTCCGCTTCCTGGGCCTGTCCTCTCATGGGCCCCATCTGCCTTCTGCCAGTCACCTGTTGATTCCTGTCACCCTACCCCTGAACCAGGCTTTCCACCGGCCGAGGCTGGAAGGGCCAGGAAGCCCCACCAGATGGACTGAATGCCGCTGGCTGCCACTTGCCAGTTACCGGATTAAAGGCAACTGCCTATCCCCTGGTGCCAGCCCTGCCTCTATACATCCACCACCCACCAGCCCTCAGCTTCCCTTTCTAAAGGGCCTTGGGCCACTCATCGGATGGGAGACCGGCCTCATTCCTTTCTAAAAGCCACAGATCATTGCGAGCTAAAACCAAGCTGTGCCTTTATCATTTGTGGTGTGAAAAGTTCTGTTGGTGTTTGCCACACACGTGAATGCTGCATCCGACTGAACAAGACTGGTTAGAGGCAAACAAACTGTTCAACTGGAGGCAGCTGTTCATACACTGGTTATCCGCTTTTCAACACAGACCCACCTGGTTAGGAATTATATACTTTGCATATGGTCCCACAAAGACCAGCGTATATTTATGAACGTGCATCTGCATCTTAGGAATACAGGTACCTATTTTAATATGTTAACAAATATCCTCCAATAAACTGACCCTCAAGCCATGGGTGCCCCTACCCCCCAAAAATCCAAAGGCCACAGGTACTGCGTGCAACTGCGTATAGTAACGGTAAAAAAAAAAAAAAAAAGTGCATCTTAAAAAACAAAAATCTAAACAGAACAAGATGTGCCTTTGGCTATGGGGTTCACCTGCACCTGACAGTCCTGGGTGCCCAGGGACAGGGTTTCACACGCCTTTCATCTCACAAGGCGCAGAGGAAATGCACTTGGTTTGCAGAAGCCTTGCAACTCGGTCACCCCACGAACAGAGCCGAGTTTGAACAGTCTTCCTTCAGAACCACATACCTGACTACCCCACACCGCAGACCAAGCTCATACTTCCCTCTGACGGCAAGCCGGGAGTCCTGAGAGGTGCTTTATGAATGATCCAGGGGACTTAGCATCTGGCCCTCATGAACTGGAATGCATGGCCAGGAATGAGGCATGAGGGGTTCCCTGGGGAAAAGTTCTCTCTCTGGATGTGGTTAGCGGCCAGTGGTCAGCAAACTCCTTAGTCAACAGAGCCAAATATCAACAGTACAACGATTGAAATTTCTTTGGAGAGCCACATTTTTTAAACTTAAACTTCTTCTAACGCCACTTCTTCAAAATAGACTCGCCCAGGCCGTGGTATTTTGTGGAAGAGCCACACTCAAGGGGCCAAAGAGCCGCATGTGGCTCGCGAGCCGCGGTTTGCCGACCACTGGGTTAGCCGATAGCCAAAATCTTGTCGAATTCTATTTCCACAAACTTGCTCGCTAACACTGGAAGTCTGTGACATCTGATGCCAGTTTCAGGTCAATAGTCAAGTAAATGATTTAACACTAAACACTCAGAAAAACCATCTCATGTTTAGGCAGGACTGTACTTGGGTGGAGACATGCCTCTCTGGCACTCAAGTTGGGACCATCTGCTGGGGCAGGAGAAAGAGGCAAAGTGGGTATCTGACAGTGCTGAGTCATTACAAGCTGTCTCCTCTGCTCGGTTATGCACCCCTGGGCCTTTTGAGCATCATTATCCCCTTTTAGAAGGCAAATCAAATAGACATATAGTGCGAAAAATGATGCAACCCTCTTGTGGGCCAGAGACAACAGTGGGGAATTGAGGTCTAAGAGTGGGTAGCAGGAACTACACAAACTCACAGCTGCTTCCCAGGTATGGTAACTTTATTCCAGGCGCCCAGAGATGGCTATTGGGATACGGAGCGGGTGGTCCCCGCTAGCCCTGTTGGGATCAGGCCACACTCGGGCGCATTTCCTCTAAGCTGTTAAATCCACCCCCCCTCCATAATTGGCGGATGGAGAAAATGATGCATAATGGATTTGTTCTCCAGGCGGATGGAATGGAGAGTCGAGGACGCCGGATGCTAACTAGCTTTTCTTCCCAAGTGCAGGGCACCCGAAATCCGCGGTGCCTTCCTCTCCAAGCGGGCTCCTCCACTCTCCCTCTGGCCGCACTTTCCAGAGGGGCAGGCAAGGTTTCCCGCCCACCTGCCCGCAGCCTCTCCTCCTCGGGTCCCCAGCCCCCGCCGGCCGCAGGAGCAGCTGCCGGCATCCGCGGTCCCGCCCGCTCCTGGCTCGCTCGGCAGCCCCAGCCGGCAGCTCCGCCGGCAGCCGCCTCTGCACCACTCGCCAACCTCCACGCCGGGCCGAGGTCACGCCCGCCGTCCCCTCCTCGTGCCAGCCGGCCGCCCAGGCGCGGCTGGGGAAGGGTCCTCGCGGCGGAGTTGGCACCGGTACTCACCAGGTAGGCGCCCACCGTGCCCTGCGCCAGCATCAGGGCGCACTCGGACACCAGGAAGATTTTGATGTTGGAGAAGCAGGACACCTTCTTTTTCTTCTTCTTGTTCCTCTGCGCCTCGTCCCCCTGCAGCTCGCCGCTCCGGCCGCCGCCCGACGAGCCGCCCGGCTTCTTCCCCTGCATCGTGCTCCCGCCGCCGCCGCCGCTTTCCCGCTCGCCCCGGGTGTCAGGACCGCTGCCGGGCCGGGGTGCGCGCGGCGAAGCGAAGTGCTGTCCCCACCCCTGGCCCGCGGCGGCCGCCCCAGTCCTGCCGGGGTTGGAGAGGTGGAAACACAGCTCCTCACTGCTGCCTCCGCTGCGCTCGCCCCCTTCCTCCTCCTCCTCCTCCTCCGCCCTCCCCTCGCCTCCTCCTCCGGCTCGGGCTGTGCCAATCACAGGGGCTTCTCGCGCCGCCCGCCGCCGTCACCGCCTCGCCGCCCGCGGACACCGGCCGCTGCTATCGCCGGCTTCCCCTGTTCCGCCGGCCGCGCCGGCCCTCGCCTCCTCTGCCTCTACCCGGGGCCGGAGCCGGATCGCCTGTGCCCGCCCCTGCCGCGCCTCTCGCTGCTCACGCGTCCTCCCGGGAGGCGGGAGGGAAACCGGCTCGGGCGCCAAAGCGGCCCCTTGGCCCAGGCTGGGAAGGTCCCGCTGCCCGAATGACCCCGGAGAGGGGGAGTCCTTGCGGAGTAAGCCGGGCGCGGGGCGCGGGGGGCGGGGGGTACCCCGGAGGAAGGGAGGTAGAGGAGGAGGGAGGAAGAGAGGGAGGGAAGGAGGAGGTGCCCGGCCCATAGGTGGCGCTGCGGGGCACGGGGCGCCCCCGCGGACACTGGGTGGTACTGCAGGAGGAACTGGCGGCGCAGAGATGGGGTGCGTGGGCGCCCCCGCGGGGTGGGGACCTAGACTCTGGCCTGGGGCGCTAGGCCGGGGGGGGAGGGGCTAGGACGGAGGGGAGAGGCTGTTTCTAGGAAGAGAGAACAAACTGAATACCCAGAAAGGGGAGTTGCGGTCTCTCTTTGCCTCCACCCGGGTATTTCTGGGGACATGCGCTCTGGGGCTTGAGGAGGTGCCAGAGGTCAGAGCTGTGGAGGCTTCTGCAGCCCGCCGGCCTCTGCTCTCCCCGCCACCGAGGGCACCCCTAGAAGGTCCCAGACCACAAGGAGAGAAAGGAACGGAAGCACTGCAAGAGGGAAGTTCCGTTCATCCATGGGAGCCCCACGACTATCAGTCGCCCCCCAGCCGGTGTCTAGGCTGCTGCAGGGTCGCAGCGACCCCAGCAGAGGGCCCTGTCCAGCCCTCCATCTGCCTGGAGCCCTTCCTCAGGAAGATCCAGCCTTGGCTGCATCAACTCTCAGGAAGCGGTTAGATACCGGCCCGCCTGGGTCCCACCCCTCACGTCGTTCTGTGGCTGGGACCATTCTCCCTGGCCTTGGCCTGAATGTCCCCGCCCGTGGCAGCTGCTCTTTATAAATCATTGCCGGGAGTTTGGGCCGCAAGGCACTGCCATTAGAATCTGCTAGTCCTCAGACAGCTTTTGGAAGCTCAGAGGAAACTGGGAAAGACTGGGCTGTTGTCCCCGGTGGGGGGTGGGAGGGGGGAGGGGGGTGATGATCCACTCTCTTAGGCCCCTGTGTACCCATGCACGCTTAAATTTGGAAACTGAATAGCAATCAGTCATTTTCACTTACTCCCAAAGAACTTGGAGGAGAATGGGTGGAGTAATGATGGGGGTGTTGCCTTGCGGGACCATTTAAACATAAACCGCTTTATGCTTGTGTGGTTCCAGACATGCTCTCACCTAGGCCCCCTGTCCCTTTCAGATGCTCCCCTCCTGGTATCTGGGCGTTTCCTATCTGCACTGGCTCCCACCAGTGGTCTTTCTGCAAGCTCCCCAATTCCTATCACCATGGCTACACTATTCCCCAGCAGTCTGTCACCTCACTGCAGCCCTCCCTTGCTCCCCCACCTGTCCCACCTGGCCAACTTTTCTACAGAATCCTGTCCTTCACCCTTGGCCTCCCCAACTCTGGCATCTGGGGAATGCTTCCTCCCCGTGTCCTGAGAAGACCCTTGGCGAGCTAGCCCCTTCCTGCCTCCACACTGAGCCGCAGAGCTGAGCCGCAGAGCTGAGCTGAGCCGGTTTCCTTGTCTCTGAACAGCGATCCTGCTGCTATTGAAATGGCACTCAGACCACGTTGTAGTCTTCCAGTCTTATTTACATGCATCCTTTGCAACAACAAGAGCTAATGTTTATTGTCTGCTTGCTCTGGCCTGGCCCCATCTGTTCCAAGCGCTTCACTGCACTTACAATTTAGTCCTCACAGCCATCCTCTAAACTGGTTACTATTATTAGCCCCATTTTACAGATAAGGAAACAGAGGTCCAGAAAGGTTAGCTAACCTTACCAATGTCGCACACCCAGTACACGGCAGAGCCAGCCTTTGAAACCAAGGTGTTTGATATGACAGTCATGGTGCTCAGTGACTCCCTACATATTATCTCATTTATCACTCAGTGGGGGAGGGCAGGATTCATACTGTTGCTATATTTTGAATACAGACTCAGAGCCCGGCTGGTGTGGCTCAGTGGTTGAGTGTTGACCTATGAACCTGGAGGTCACGGGTCTTTTCCCAGTCAGGGCACATGCTTGGAATGTGGGCTCAATCAGGTGCAGGAAGCAGCCGATCAATGCTTTGCTCTCATCATTGATGTTTCTCTCTCTCTCTCTCTCCTTTCCTCTCTGAAATCAATAAAAAATATATATATTTTTTTTAAAATACAGACTCAGATATATGCAGTGACTAGCCCAGGGTCACACAACTCAAAAGGAACAGGACTTGAATCTCATTCCCGCTCTCTGCGCTATACCTCATTGCCTCCAAAGGCATTTTTCAGTTTTGACCTTTTATTTTAGATAAAACATTGAACTTTCTTTAGAGAAATCAGGCGCTTTAGCCGCCAGGGAGCGGATTCCATATTAGGGATGTGGATTCCTCCTCTAATTAACAGTGAGCAGCCATGAAAATAATCCTTGCTTCAAGCCCTAAGAATAATCACAGTTGGCCGGAAGGAAATTAGCTGTCAGCCTCATGACAGAAGGAATTTAACATGTTCAGTCCCTTCCCTCTTGCTCCTCCTTTATTTACCTCTAGATCGGGGCTCCCGGATGTGAGGTGGGTTACAACCAGCAGGGGCTTCGGCTGGCTTCTCTCCCACGCAGACAGAGGGAGCAGCAGCGAGACAGTCACTGTCATCCTACCTGCACAGCACGTGATTGCCCACAGTGCTTTGAGGTCCTGTCTCATTCAAACCCCCCAGCAGGGAGGGCTGATCGCATTAGCCCCGTTTTACTCCTAAGAAGGAGCAACAGTGGCTTTTTGGAGCTCACAGCCAGCAAGTGGCAGGAAGTGAACCCTGCTTTTTCTACCCCAAAGTGGTGGGATCTCCAAGGAGGAGGAGGGGGGGGATCAAGAAGGCGTTTAGGCCTCCCGTGATCTGTGGTGCCGCCTCCAACCAGCCTCTGAAATGGACAATTGACCATGACGTCAAACAGCTTAAACCCCACCCAACACCTCAACTAGGCGACCTTACACGTGGCCTTTGGAGAAACAATGAAGCCAGCCCTCCCGGCTGGAGTTTTTGTCATCCATCTATCCCCCTAGTGGTCGATGGCAGATTTCGGAATGGTTGGTGTTATGAATGACGTGATTATTTTGGCCTCTGGACCACTTTGCTGGGCCAGGAGACTTCTCTACGTTCGATGTTACTTTTGCTAGCTAAGGCCATGGTCCCACGATTCCTTGCTTTGTTGGCTAGGAGAGCTATTCCAAACATCAAGAAGCCATGTAATCTGGGAAGCTGGTCTAGGGCCCCACAAAGAAGACGGGGTGACGTGGGAAGATGAACTGCCTTTTTATTCCTAAAATATTACTAAGCTGTGATTAGGATTTGGAGAGCTTTTCGCCACCACGTTGGAAAGGACCATCGATTCATTTATGTGGGAGAGAAGTGGGTTAACTTGATGGGCATGGGGGGACATGACAATATCACCCACTGTTCCTCACAGCGAGCAGCCTCAATGTAATTCGACACAATGAGAAACTGTTGTTCCAGTAATTCACATGGACCATCTTTTTGCCAGCTTCAGTTTTGTTCACAGGCAAATACAAAGTTGAATAAATGCAAAGAATGACTTCTGATTGTCGCTGGGATGGAAAATAGATGCTTAGATTCTTACCCATGGGTGGATTTTTTTTCTCTTTCTGAAAACATACTAATCATATATTGTGTCCAACAAAGGGCAGAACTGGGGCTAAGCCAACCTCTTTGGCTTGAAACTAATATTTGGGCTGAGTGGAAGCTTATTTCCTCTTCCTCAGAGTTTTCTTTCTACCCCCTCCACTTTCCAATTAGTGTGGTCCATATGCTTTTGTACCATACAGCCTGTGTTTGCTACTTATAATATTCATAGTTCTGTATTCTAAACTATATATCTCTTAATTTGAATATATCCTAAATCTCAGCAAAGAAGTGAAAATGATAAACATCAGTATAGATGCAACTTTTTTTTTAATAAATCTTTATTCAGATTATTACAATTATTTCTCCTTTTTCCTCCCATAGCTCCCCTCCACCCATTTCCCATCCCACCTTCTGCCCTTACCTCCCCCCCACTGTCCTCATCCATAGGTGTATGATTTTTGTCCAGTCTCTTCATGAACCCCCCATACCCCTTTCCCCCTGAGAATTATCAGTCCACTCCCTTTCTATGCCCCTGATTCTATTATATTCACCAGATTATTCTGTCCCTCAGGTTTTTAATTCACTTGATTTTTAGGTTCACTTGTTGATAGATATGTATTTGTTGTTCATAATTTTTCTCTTTACTTTTTTCTTCTTCCTCTTCTTTAAGAATACCTTTCAGCATTTCATATAATACTGGTTTGGTGGTGATGAACTCCTTTAGCTTTTTCTTGTCTGTGAAACTCTTTATCTGCCCTTCAATTCTGAATGATAGCTTTGCTGGGTAGAGTAATCTTGGTTGTAGGTTCTTGCTATTCATCACATTGAAAATTCTTGCCACTCCCGTCTGGCCTGCATAGTTTCTGTTGAAAAGTCAGCTGACAGTCGTATGGGTGCTCCCTTGTAGGTAACTAACTGTTTTTCTCTTGCTGCTTTTAATATTCTTTGTCTTTTGCTCTTGGCATTTTAATTATGATGTGTCTTGGTGTGGTCCTCTTTGGATTCCTTTTGTTTGGGGTTCTGTGGGCTTCCTGGACTTGTAAGTCTATTTCTTTCACCAGGTGGGGGAAGTTTTCTGTCATTATTTCTTCAAATAGGTTTTCAGTATCTTGCTCTCTCTCTTCTTCTGGCACCCCCATAATTCTGATGTTGGTACGCTTGAAGTTGTCCCAGAGTCTTCTTACATTATCTTCAACTTTTTGGATTTTTTTTTTTTTTGCTTTTTGCTTTTTCGGTTGAGTGTTTTTTGCTTCTTTGTAATTCAATTCTTTGACTTGATTTTTGTGTTCCTCTTGTCTGTTTTTGGGTCTCTGTATAATATTTTTTATTTCAGTCAGTGTATGTTTAATTTCTAGTTGGTCCTTTTTCATATCTTCCAGGGTCTCGTTATATTTATCGGCCTTTTCTAGGATATTCTTAAAAAGCCTTATAACCGTGGTTTTGAATTCTATATCCAGTCGTTTGTTTTCCTCCATTTCTTTCGTTTGTGATCTGATTCTTTGACGCCGCATTTTCACTGCTTCCCTGAGTTGGTAAGGTAGATTTGTGTGCTAGGTTTCCAATATGGCCCAGTGGGTCTGCCTCTCCAGTTAACCTGAGGTGGACACTCTTGGTGCACCCCTTTGTGGACTGTGTGTACAGCCTTGTTGTAATTAAGTCTTTATTGTTGTTGGTATCACTGGGAAGAATTGACCTCCAGGCCAGTTGGCTGTAAGGATCAGCTGTGTCTATGCTGGGAGAAGTTCGGTGCTGGAGACAGCCTTATAGTATTAGACTTGCCAAATTGCAATAGCCCCTGTGCTCAGCTTGGATGGGGTGGAGTCTCAGTCTTGGCTTCTCGTCAGCCTTGCCCTCCCGTCAGCCTTGCCCTTGCGCGCACGTGCGTGCCTTCAGACCTCTGCTTTCCCGGCTCCCGAGTCTCTGCCTGAGAGTCCAGACTCCCCCCACAAGAGCGTGGGTCCCCAGGGGCTCGCCTGGAACTGGGGTTCACTGCAGTCAGAACTGGGGCTCAGTGCAGACAGGAGCCTCTGACTCCCTTCCACTAGGGAAAGCCTGTGGCAACCTCCGCAGCCTTTGTGCACACTGGCGCGCGCACGCTTTCAGTCCTCCGCCTTCCCCGGCTCCCGAGTCTCCGCCCGAGAGTCCAGACTCCCCCTGTAAGAGCGTGGGTCCCCAGGGGCTCGCCCGGAACTGGGGTTCAGTGCAGTCAGAACTGGGGTTCAGTGCGGTCGGGGGCTTCCTTCCCCCTTCCGCCAGAGAAAGTCAGCCAGGCTCTCAGCCGCCCTTCCTCTCTGCGCGCACAAAGCCCCTTTGCCGTACCTCCAATTCTCCGTGAGCTTTTCTCTTTCCTTCTAGTTGTAGAGTTTTCACTCAGCCAGCTTTCCTGTGGTTCTGGATGGTGTCCGTTCTGTCTTTTAGTTGTAGTTTTGAAATTGTTGTGCAAGGCAGCAGTTTAGGTGTTTACCTATGCCGCCATCTTGGTTTCTCTCCTAGATGCAACTTTTTAAAAATGGTGAATTCAAAACCCACATGAAGAAATGAAAGAAAGAAAAAAGAAAGAACATTCATGGAAATTAAAAGTAGAAAAGAAATATGAAATAAAAACAGGAGAATTTTAACAAATAAGAAAATATTTTTTAAAGTGTCAATAAATTGAAAAAAGTGAATTAAGTGGATATTTTCATGGCAAATTTTACCTAACCATAAGATAATTACCTCTAAAGATGTTCCATTGTCTGAAAATTTTACCAGTGACATCTTTCAGACTTTTACAAAGACAGACAATTCCATATTATAGAGGAATTGACAGGTCTGCTCCAACCACGAAGACAAGAGGAGAAACAGTCCAGAGATGGGAGACGCTGATGACGCCTTGCACGCTAGCAGTCAGTAGCTGTGCGTCGCAGCAGGTTGCCTAGGACCAAACCAGAGAGGGTCGGACCTGCATTGCCACCATGTGCCCACCATCCAGATATCATTGCTGACATGTACACATAAGGAACTATTTGACATTGAACTGGGGACTCAGAACTGTTGGACATTGAAATTGGGACTCAAACATTTTTTGTTATTATAAGTTTATTTCTAGTCTGCAGAGGCAAGATTTTTTAAAGGAAAGAAATGGGGAAAAAATAGATACAGAGGCAAAGAAGCATTGAACAGACTGTCAAACTACAGCGGGAAGGCAGGGGAGGTTGGGGGGGGTGCTGTAAGAGATCAACCGAAGGACTTGTACGCAGGCATATAAGTATAACCAATGGATACAAGACACTGTGTGGGGGGCAGGTAAAGGCAAGTACTGGGGAGTAGGGGAGGCCGGGGGGAGGTCAATGGGGAAAAAAAAAAAGGAGACATATATACTACTATTTGTAATACTTCAAACAATAAAAAAAATCCATATTATACTTTCCCAGATATAAAAACAATAGCTGGCTAGTGTAGTTCAGTGGTTAGACCATCGGCCCACACAGCAAAGGGTCACAGGTTCAATTCCTGGTCAAGGGCACGTACCTGGGTTGCAGGTTCAATTCTGGCCCCCGTTGAGGCACGTACAGAGGCAACCAATAGATACTTTTCTCACATCAATGTTTCTCTCCTCCTCTTCCCTCCCTTCCACTCTCTAAAAATCAATGGAAAAAATATCCTCTAGTGAGGATAAATAAAGTGCAAGCAACACTGAACCAGCTCAAGAACTGGCAGAAAGAGCTGGCAGACATATTGACAGACGAGAGCAATCAGCCCTGAAATAGACCCCAGTATCTATCCCAGCTTAACGAAGTACGCACACCAAAAAAAATGGAGAGGTTCATCAGATGGCTGAGAAAAATGATTAACTCAAATCATAGCCTCGCCATGCAGCAGCCCAAAACAGAAACAATAAAAACAGCTGGATGAAAGAACAACACACAGGCAAAAATATAAGTGAATACTTCTCAGATCTCTGGAGAGGGAGAGGCATTCTCAGCAGAGAAGCAATGAAAGTAATTACAAAGGAAAAACTAGATGGATTTGAGTATTCCACAATTAGAACTCCTCCACATCAAGAAATATAGTCACAACCTGCCAGTGTGGCTCAGTGGTTGAGCATCTACCTATGAACCAGGAGCTCACGGTTTAATTCCCGGTCAGGACACATGTCCGGGTGGCTGGCTCAATCCCCAGTGTGGAGTGTGTAGGAGGCAGGCAATCCATGATTCTCATCATTGATGTTTCTATCTCTCTCTTCCTCTCCCTTCCTCTCTGAAATCAATAAATACATATTTAAATTAAAAAAATCTCAACATGCCACCATCCAGAACAATTGCTCCTCAGGGGCCAGAAGCACTTGGGAACATTTCCCAGGGGCCAAGACGTCACCTGGGCTGACAATGGAAATCAGTGTGATAAGGGTCACAAGGAGATGGAAGAACAAAGACCAAGTGCTCAAAACCCAGTGTGACCTGGGCTTTGAACGGCAGTGTGACCTGAAGACCGGCACAAAGTCAATATCAAGGCTAGAGTGATGAAAGGCACAGGTTCAAGCTGAGGTCATCTGTTATAGTGAGGTACTAGGACGTCTCAGAGGTCAGTGAGACCTCATGCCATAAGAAGCGTCAAGTACAGCAATTTAATTATGTTAATAATGTTGGGGGGAAATCAATGTGACCTCATGATGTTAAAAAGCAATATTTTCCAGTTAGAGGTGTCTCAACAGTAGCAGCATTTTATTCACTGCCTGCTCTCCCATGAATTCCTAAATGCCCAGATTTGGATGTCTAATACTTCACTGGAAGGAAACTAGCACTCTCTGGGGTGTACATGCCTGTGCTTGCACGTGCACGCGTGAACACAAACACACACACACAGAAGAATGAGCCTGGAATACCCTACTGTTGCCAGAAACAGAGATACCTTCAAAGATGCCAGGGACGGGGCTGAAAGGACGTAAGATCTAGCTTAGAGTTCTCCCACTGGCCAAATTAGAATTTGAGCATCCAAAAGGGCATAATAATAGTGGTTAATTGAAATATGATGAGTTTGTGAAAGGCCATAACTTCATAATGATACTAAGAAATAAGTTAATCGAAAGTACACTAAAGGTAATGAGGATGAGCAAAGAAGTTTGGCTATTATGGGACCTATTTAATTTTTTATTAATTTCAATGAGGAGAGGTTAGCATACATTGATGTTTTTATCTTCTATTAATTCTATTTCTTATTTTATTTTATTGTTGTTAATCCTCTCCTGAGAATATTTTTCCATTGATTTTGAGAGAGTGAAAGGGAGGGGGAGAGACAGGGAGACAGAAACTTCTATGTGAGAGAGACACATTGATTGGTTGCCTCCTGCATGCGCCCCAACCAGGGCTGGGGATCAAGGTACATGTCCTTGACCGGAATTGAACCCGGGACAGTTGCAGGCCGACACTCTATCCACTGAGCCATACTTTTCACATACCTACCATATGTTAGATACAATATTTATCATTTGGGATCATGATAATAACCCATTATTATACTCAGTTTACAGATAAGGAAGTTAAAGGTCATAGATATGAAATGACTTTCTCAAGGACACACAATTGATAAGGGGCTGAGTTGAAATTTGTCCCCAGGACTTTCTGACAACAATCTTTGCCTTCTATACCGCATCACTTTGTAGAGGCTTTATTTCAGGCACATCCTGTCTTTTCCCACTCTTGGTTTCCTGGAGAGAACATTTCCCTTCAACTCCTGCTCTCAGAAGCCAAACCCTGGATGTTGCCCTCGTTTGGACCATCCTAGTCCCTATTACGCAGGATTAAGTTTCTCCAATCTGCCAGGCATAGGTAATATGGCCTCACTGTTGACTCTACGCTCTTCTGCACCTGCCAATTATGGGCAAGTAGGAGAGTGAGGTGGGATGCAGGAAGGAGGAGGTGGTTAGGAGAGTGATATAGCAGGGCTATGGGCATGGGGAGGATAGAAAGACGGGATGACAGAAGTAACCTGTGCAGAATCCAACATTCTTTTATGTCACAATAGCCCATTAAACTGCAAGACCCATTTCTAGTGGGACCTCATCCAAGGTGCATCTCTTTCATCATCACCCTTCCCCTCCTCCACCCTCACAGGGCCCTTGGGTATTCTTAGCACTGAGAGCTCAAGGTCTTATTTCATAATTGACTTGTCCCAGAGGGCCTGAGTGCTAGCAAAAAAGGCCAGCTCGCTTGAAGAGGAACAAAGACTAAAAAGCTTGTGGTTATTTTAATGTTTCTATTGAATGGACTGACCAAGGCACTGGGGACCATCCATGATGGCACTTAAAGCAATAAACCACAGGTAAATTTCAGGCCATTTTCACCAAGCACAGTCCAACCGTGGTTTCAAAATAGCTGCTGTCTTTTAATGCCTCCGGGTGGACAAGAGACACATCTTCTCCGACCCATGAGCTACTCCCAAGCTCCAAAAAAATATTAGCTGCTTTCTTAGACCATGTCTCCTTTGGACACAGAGATGAGACCAAGATGACCTCTGTCTCAGCATGGTTACCTCAACAGACCTGCAGCAAGGGCCCTTGAACTTGACCTGCTGCTGCCTAGGAGCATCCTGACAAGCCAAGGCAGACTGGACCTTTCAATCCAGCCAGCATGGCTCCTACTCTGATTACCTGCTGTCTCAATGCCCTTGACTTCACCATTCACCCACTCAGTTCAGACTCTGCAGGAAATGTGTGAGAAAATGGACATCTCTCTTGACTTGGACAAGGCCCGAGATATTGTAAATTCCTCCCTGCACATACAAAAGTCCATGTTGTGTCTGTTCTGAGTCAGTACTACCATGGGAAGGAAGTGATTACGATGATGGTGATAGGATGCTGGGTTTGCAGCATAATTGCTGCTTTCCAATAGGCTTTTAGTGACGTGAGGCTCATACCAACAGCAAAAGCCAGAGAACTGCTCAGATGCGGTCTTTCCACTGCTTGTTAATTTCCTTTCCATAAGAATAAAACAGTGCAAGGAGTACAAGTTTTGGTGGACCTCATCTATGCCCTTAACTTCTTTGAAATAGATATATATTTTTAAATACATTTTTATTAGAGGCCCAGTGCATGAATTCATGCATGGGTGGGGTCCCTCAGCCTGGCTGGCGATAGGGGCTGATCGAGGCCAATTGGGGCTGGCTTGGGGGAGGGACCATGGGAGGTTGGCCGGCCACAGGAGGTTGGCTGTGGGAGCTCACTGACCACCAGGGGACAGCTCCTGCATTGAGCACCAGCCCCCCTGATGGTCAGTGTGTGTCATAGCAACCAGTCATAATGGTCACGTAGGCTTTTATATATATAGATTGATTTCAGAGAGGAAGGAGGAGGGAGAGATAGAAACATCAACGATGAGAAATAATCATTGATTGGCTGCCTCCTGCACACCCCTCACTGGGGAATGAGCACACAACCCAGACATGTGCCCTGACCAGGAATCTAAGGGTGACCTCCTGGTCCATAGGTCGACACTCAACCACTGAGCCACACAGGCCAGGCAACCTTGCACAGATTTAAGTTGTACAGCATGTTGATTTGATACACTGATATGCTGAATATAATTGCCATCATATCTTTGGTTAGCACCCCTATGACAGCACATAATTATAATTTTTTTGTGGCAGGAATAATTAAGATATATTCTCGCAGCAAATTGGATGATTATAATACAACATTATTGTCTGCGTATCAGATCTCCAGGATGTATTTATCTACTAGCTGCCAGTGTGCACCCTTAGGTACATTCACTCATTCATTGCAGAGTCCTTGCCCTCTAGAAGGCCACAGCCTGGTGTGGGCAAGAGCAAGGGTCAGGCAGCTGGGACTGCAGAGTGCTCTGGGGTGCTGTCTGCTGGCCCTACTCAAAGCACCCTCCCACGGAGGTAGTACAGTTCCCACGAGTAAGGGAGAGAACTGGGAAGGGCCAACGATGCTTTCATTCCAAGATCTCAGGAGAAATCCCTTCTCTTGCAAGAAGAGAATCTAAACTCACATGAATGAAGATGGTAAAGAGGTTCTGATAATGAGGCCACAGTGGGCTCACAGCAGGCAGAGGAATGCGGAATCCAGCCACACCCTTCTCTCACCTTCCCAAGTCCTCAGCTGAGGCGTCCACATGCCAGTCCCTCAGCAGGAATCCATGCCTGCCAGCAGAAACACAGGAAGGGAAGGCTCCATTACAATTATGTTTTGCTTTATAAAACCTCCACTTTTTAAAATATATATGTATATTTTTAATTGACCTCAGAGAGGAAAGGAGAGGGAGAGAGAGACAGAAACATCAATGATGAGAGAAAATCATGGATTGGCTGCCTCCTGCACGACCCCCACTAGGGATGGAGCATGCAACTGAGGCACGTGCCCTGACCGGGAATTTAACTGTGATCTCCTGGTTCTTAGGTCAATGCTCAACCACTGAGACACACTGGCTGGGAAAACCTTAACTTTTAAAGCTCAAACATACAACACTGGGGAGTTATATGCATTGTGAAACAATTCCACTTACTTATTAGTCTATTAAGATCACATAGGGCATGACTTGGGTTATGGAAATTCAGTCAGAATCAACCTTTACACCAAAACATGGAAAAGAAAATATAGGCCCAGTTTCCCCTCCTGAGTTGGGAGCTCATGGCGAGAGAGCACAGCATGAACATAAAAATATTGGGCCTATTTGCAACCAAGGTGCAATGACGAAAATACACGCCTAATTGCTCTCCTGCGCATGGAGTTGACGGGGTTTCTAAATCTGTTTTGGCGTCCTTTCCTGGCCAAGACTGTGACATTTTCACCTCTTGTCATCTCACCTTCCAAAATCTGGGGCAGCCAGCAACACTATCCACATTTGGGGCAGTGGAGAACCCAGCCCCCGCCAAGGGGCACGACTAGGTGTCGCCTCCAAACCGTCTCATATGGCTGTTTAAAATTTAAATCCACACTCAGCCCTCGGGCCCAGGCCCGCACTGTCCAAGGCAAGGACACAGAGGAGCAACCTGAGCGGTTTATGTTGCTGCTACGTCAGGAGGATCAGATGAGCGAGTCACCCTGTCAGCACATCGGGCACACAATCTCAGCCGGAATTTACTCTGGGCCTGGTTCACGGACACCAGCACTAACCACCTGCTTTCCACACTGGAAATATCAAGCCCTTTCTAGAACCTACAGATGGCTCCCAGGAAGCTCCCATCCAATAAAAACCCTGAGCCCTGCCCGCCTGGCCTGGCTCAATGGTTGAATGTGGACCCATGAACCAAGAGGTCACTGGTTCGATTCCCAGTCAGGGCACATGCCTGGGTTTCGGGCTCCATCCCCAGTAGGAGATGTGCAGGAGGCAGCTGATCAATGATTCTCTCTCATCAGTGTTTCTATCTCTCTCACACTCTCCCTTCCTCTCTCTCTAAAAATCAATAAAAACATATTTTCTTTAAAAAAATAATGGTTTTTACATTTTTAAATGATTACATTTTGAATGGTTCTGTACTGGTGTCTACAACATGTCTTTGATTTTGCCTTTGGGCCTGCAGAACCTAAATTACTACCTGGCCCCTATGAAAGCGTCCGCCGACCCTGCGTGAGCTCAGAAGGACCCCTGGGCCCTTAAGGTACTAAGCAAGGTGCAAAAGGGGGTAGTTTAAGATCACTGGTTTCCCATGTACAGTTGCAGGATCCATAGCTTGACTGTGTCAGGGATCCCCAGGCGAGGCTCTGCTCGTTTCGAAACACAGACCAGATGATTTTCTGGAATATTCAAACTAAAAAATCACATAGATTGCATATCAGAAATATTCAGGTACAAGTGAATCCTTCCCCAAAGTGATCACCACAGTTTCCTCTCTCACAGTCACTCAAGGTCAAAGACCCTCCTGAAAATGGAGCTGCACACTCGAGGATACCATTGTCTTTCATCATCCATCCATCCACCCATCCATCATCCATCCACCCACCCAGCCATCAGCCATCCATCCAACCATCCATCCACCCACCCATCATACAACCATTCATCCACCCACCCACCTATCCACCCACCCACCATCCATCCATCCATCCATCCATCCAACTAATCAAATATGTGCCAAGAGCTACACATGGCAGGCTTAACACTGTGGACACAGAAATGAACACTGCATACTCCACTCACACCAAAAAGCCTGCTGGTCCTGAACAGAAGAGAGACAGGTGCATGAATAATTACACTGAAACTCAATTAGTGATATGATCTAGTTACGTCAGAAGAGCTGGGTGTGCGCGTTCTCCCCGAGGTGTAGTAGATGCTTCCTACTCCCACTGGAGGCACAGAGCTGCGTGTGGCATCCTTCTCTCATTTGAGGCTGGAGGAGATCCGAAAGGGGCTTCTGTCAAATAATTGTGCTCTCTTTCTTTCTCGTGGCAACCAGGCGAAATGGGTCGGTGCAGCCCAGTCAGCACTGAGATTAGAAACTGGTAACTGAAGACCCTGGGGAAACTCTTACCAGCAGGTGTGTTTACAATAACAAGACACACTGATGTTAACTCCGTTTAGCAACGATAATTCCGTAGCGAGGAGGGACTGGAAATTAATGCTGGAAGCACACATTCATAACATCTGCAATTAATTTGAGGTGTGGTGCATGTGTGTGTCCACAGAAGTACCCTCAGGTACAGTGCCTGCATATACACTGAGTGGCCAGATTATGATGATCTCTGAACGCATAATAATCTGGCCACTCAGTGTATATCCTATATAATAAAAGGCTAATATGCAAATTGTACCCTCGACCAGGAGTTCAACCAACAGGCAGGCTGGCAAACCGCCCATGTCCTCTCCCCCTGGCCAGGCTGGCCGGACCCCACCCATGCACGAATTCATGCACCGGGCCTCTAATATATATATATATGTGTGTATATATATATATATATATACACACATATATATATATATGCATGCATACACATACACACACACACACACACACACACACACACACACACACACTGAGTGGCCAGATTATTATGCGTTTAGAGATCATAATAATCTGGCCACTCAGTGTATATGTGCATAAACATATGTTATGAAGATACGTCTAAGCTAGTCAGCCCTTCAGCAAACCAAATAGAATTCTGTACACTTGAAATTGTGCTTTTTTTAGAGCATGGGTTCAGTTTCTCTTAAAAATCATTTTCCTTACAACTTTGAAGTTGAAAGAAGGAATATTATATATATCTATCATTCACCAAGGGCTTGCTGGAATCCACATTCATTTCATATTCACCACTTTCTGAAATAGGTACTGTTGATCTCATTATAAAGATAAGAAGAGCCTTAAGGGAGATTACGTTAAATACTTTGGCACCCCCACCCCCACCCCAGCCAGTAATTGCCAAAGGTGCTATTCGAGCTCAGCTGCCTGATTTGGAGCACTTACCTTTTTTCTTTGTTTTTAAACTTTTTTTTAAAATTGATTTCAGAGAAGAAGGGAGAGGGAGAGAGAGATAGAAACATCAATGAGAGAGAAACACTGATCAGCTGCCTCCTGCATGCCCCCTACTGGGGATTGAGCCGCAACCTGGAGAATCAAACCATGACCTCCTGGTTCATAGGTCAATGCTCAACCACTAAACCACACTGGCCAGACTCACTTGTGGTCCTTCAAGCAAAGTTCTCATGTTCCTGGAAATGTCATTGATCATCTCAGTTCCCCTCACCGAAAGTTCTTTCATTCTCTCATTAGGCAGAGCTGCTTCTTTGCTCCCCCACTGGGGTCCCTGTCACGTGTGACCTGATATTATGACGTTCCAATCTGTGTCCTATCTTCTCTGCTAGATCATCAACTCCCCAACTCGCCTCCGGTGATACCTAACACAGAACAGAACCTTTGTCCTTGTATACCAGAGCACAGTAAGGCGGCACCAACTCTTAGAGGAATAAGAGAATTGTGAGGGCCCAAAAGAACATTTGGTGACTGAGTAACATGCTGACTCACTGAATGTGGAGGGAGTTAGTAATCCTGTTGGCTCTGCAAAATGCGATAATATTTAGGCTCTGCTCAAGGCCTTCACAGGGTCAATGACCTTCACAGCTCCACTATTTTCAGGTCTCAAGCAGGCAACCTAGGAACCAGAGACCCTCCTGAGGGATCTGCCTACCCCAGAGCTGGGCACAGAGCCCGGGGATACATGCTTAGCGCCGCAGCATCAGGCTGGGTTTGGGGTACGTCCCTCCCCAACCCTGAGGGTCTGGGCCGGCGACGGAGTGTTGCATCATCCGCCCAGTTCTCTGTCCTGCCCTTCAGTTTCCAAAGAGATGGCGTTCCTGACCCTGAACATCAGCCTCCTTGTGCTCAGGACTCCCTGGGAGCTCTCCCCTGCCTCCGTGTGCCTCTCCAAATGCATGCTGGGCCCTTTGCTGTGGGTCACCTTGCCCTTGCTGGGCCAGCCCCTAACCTAGGCATTGGATTTGGACCACAGTGTGATGCACCTGCCTCTCCAAGAGCGACTCGTGACCTGACTCCATGAGCAGATTATGCACCTTCATCTGATCTGGGCCAACACTTGACCCCCAGTCCCCCCAAGTGTGCGGTCGAGTGAAAGTCAGCACTTTGGAGATCACCTGACCAGCGTTCAGATTTCCATTAGGTATGTGAGTCCAGAAGAGTTATCTGACCTCCTTGAACCTCAGGGTCCTCAAGTACAAGAATATGGATATTTATATGTACCCAGAGGGGGATGGTAACAATTAAATAAGCTATTTTCAATTCAGAACCTAGCACAGTGTTGGCATGAAAAGCATGCAAGCTATGTTCTCTTCCCCCCTTGCTCGTTCATCTAATGATTTCTCCCAGCGCCAGTTACAACGGAGTCAAACCCAAGATTTCCTAAAAAGCTTTCATCTGCCTAAAAATATATTCTTAACTATCTAATGCTAGCACTGAAGTGAGATTGGAATTAGATGCAAGAAATGTTGACTGCCCCGAGAGCATGGCCCCGGGTTTGAGCGTCGACCTATGAACTAGGAGGTCACGGTTCGATCCCCAGTCAGGGCACGTGCCCAGGTTGCAGGCTTGATCTCCATCCAGTGTGGGGCGTGCAGGAGGCAGCCAATCAATGGTTTTCTCTCATCACTGATGTTTCTATCTCGCTCTCCCTCTCTCTTCCTCTCTGAAACCAATAAAATATGTTCGTTTGTTTTTAAGTTGACTTTTCTGACTAGAAGGAATTCTCCTGTTGGCAGCATATATTCTATTTAACCTGGTGAGTTAGCGGACTGGTAACCTCCATTCCTAACTTGTGAACTTTGAGGCAGCTCATGTTCAAGACTGAGGGAGCCTGAGGCCTGGGGATGAGGCCGGCAGCAGCGGGAGGGATGCTCAGGGTTTCGGAGTGGGAGGAGGGGCCGGGGGGAGGACAGACACCTCACTTACCTGGACCCACCTTGCCTTGATGCAATGGGTAAAAAAAAAACAACCAACAACTTTCAACAGATGCCAAGGCTGGCAGCTGGCGAGCCGGAGCCAGGGCTCTGTGAAGATCCTTGGCGTGCTCTCCAGGCAGGGGGTGGTGTCAGCGTTAAGCATGAATAATAAAAGGCCTGAGTCTTCTGTGAGCTCTGGAGAGGAAGAGTCTGGAACTTGGCTCTGTTTTTAATAGCAATCTTCCCCCAGCCTTGCTCCCCTCTCATATTTAAGGCTGACCTCCAGGGCAAGAATACGATCCCACTAAAGTGCGAGAGCCAGAGAATTTCTAGCTGATTAGACTTGGGAGTTTTTCCTGTTACCGCTACAGTTAAATAGCTATTGGCAAATAGTATTACCTGCGGGGAACCAAACAGAGTGGGCAAGAGCCTGGCCGGTTATAATTAGAAATATACATCATTCCCCTTTCCCCAAAGAGCCAGAGAGTGGCATTTAAAGGGACAGTGAGGCGAGGTACCTGAGCAGCCTTGACTCAGCAACAGTTGAGAGCCACCTTGTGAACGACTGTACGTTTTGCAAACGCAGTTAAAGCTCTTTCTCCCTAACTTTTGCTAATGCACCTCAGCTTCGCTGGTGGGAGTCTCAGAGCTGAATCTAGAGGCATGTAAGCACAAGACAGTTGCATGTCAACAACAAATTCCATTCCTTAATATGCAGCCCTTTTATCTGCAGTGTGTATTGTGCCTGGATGTACTGATGAGAAAGATGATAATCCTCCACTTAGAAAAAATGAGATTAGTATATTTAAAACCTACACATACATACCACCTGGCCAGTGTGGCTCAGTGGCTGAGTGTCGACCCATGAACCAGGGGGTCCCATTTCCATTCCTGGTCAGGGCACATGCCTGAATTTCAGGCTCCATTCCCAGTAGGGGGAGTGCAGGAGGCAGTCAATCAATGATTCCCATCATTGATGTCTCTCTCTCTCTCCCTTCCTCTCTCTGAAATCAATAAAAAAAAACACAACATATTAGAAAACAAACAAATACAACCTATACATATGAAAAGACCGGTTCCTTGCCCCTGGCTCTGATGAAGGCACTGGAATGTAATTTCCTTATCTATAAACAGCTTACCCCTTCCAAACCTTGCTCTCCATATTTGCAAAGAGAACATAAAAATAAGGCCTAGGTTATCATTAGGGCACTTAATAATGCTCACTAACTTTCAGCCAACAGCACTGGCTTTGGGCCCATCTTGGAGGAAGTCCCCTGAGGTGGAAGTGAGTAGATAAACAGGACGTTTCACCATGACACAGTGAGTCCTGTGGTCGAGCTACACTCTGCACACAAGGGCCACTCTGGGGCTTAGGGATTAACTCCCAGTTGCCCGGAGCCAGAACCAGAGTGGGGTCCCACAGGAGGAAGAAGAGGCCGTCAGATAGACGGAGCAGCACAGAGACAGGTGGCAGGTGGAACAGAAGTAGGAGGCACAAGACACCAGGGGGGGTGCGAGGACACTGATGCGGGGAAAGCCGCCCAAACAGGCCCCCAGCTCTGTCACTCTGCCTGTGGGCTCAGTGGTTGAGCGTCGACCTATGAACCAGGAGGTCACGGTTTGATTCCCGGTCAGGGCACATGCCTGAGTTGCGGGCTCGGTCCTCAGTGTGGGGCGTGCAGGAGGCAGCTGATCCATGATTCTCTCTCATCATTGACGTTTCTATCTCTCTCTCCCTCTCCCTTCCTCTCTGAAATCAATAAAAAGACACTTAAAAAAAAAGACCCTTAGTCAGGATGCCTGCATGTTCTTGACAAATAACTTCCACTAAGTCCTTCTAGGTCTGGGAAGGGAAATCCTCGTGGAAATTTCATAAACACATACTCCTCTACAAGATAAACAAAATTGGACCAGGAGACTCTGTGCGCAGCGCCTCCTGGTTGGAGGAAGCCCGTATTCCCGGCAGAGTTCAAGGGCTTCTAAACCAGCTACGACAGACACAGGGCCCTGGACAGACGGCCCTGCATTTCATGTCCCCTCCAGGTGGGGGGCCTTTCTGCAAAGGACACCGATGCCACCGCTGACAGCAGGCGGAGGGTGTCACAATCTGAACTTTTGTTCTGAGAGCCGATCGAGGCCACTCTGTTCCTGAGGTCGGGACTCAGGGCTATCAGTGACTCTCTTACCTAATTAGAAGGGTCACCAACTCGGCAAATGACCTCACCACACTTAAACCTGATATTGGGCTCAGACCTGGGAGCTTCCCCCGATTATAATTTCATGCACAGCTACTGCTGTGACCGGGAGGAAATGAGGATTTGTGACAGGGGCTTGTTTTCAATGTCCTTGCCAGTCAGTGGAGATTCGGGACCCTGGCAGATTCGAGGCTGCCGTTTTCTTGTAAAATGCAGCTAATAAATATGTAAATCAGACTATCTATATTAATAACCTGGCAGGGATCAAACATGAGGTAACAGCCCAAAAAAAAAAACAGTATGTTACCTATAATATTAAATGATTTCATATCGCAAAGCCTCAAACACTGGAAAAATAGCATGCACAAAACCTTTTTTCCCCAGGTAACTTCTTGGTGAGCAGTATTTAACACGCCTGTCAATTCTTCCTGTGCGCAAGCTTGGAACTGGAGCTGATATATATAGTTTTGCCTTTCCTAAGCCACCTTGTACTTTCAACTGTGCATCGTGCTCAGTTCTTTAGAGAAAAAAGCCAAGGTTGCTCTCCTCTGATAATTACCTCGCTGTCAGACGCTGATTCTTCAACTGTGACCCATCCTTCTAACTTTGTGACTAGGATGCTGGGAAGTACCAGCAACAACCCTCACGTTCTTGTTTTCTTCTTGGGTTGCAGGACCCCCCAAGATGGCAGGAGCCCTTTGAGTCCACGCTTCGGCCACTCCCCCATTCATCCCGCCATCGGCCTGCCGATGTCTGTGTCCCCCGAGATTTATGTTGCCAGGGAAGCTGAGAAACCAAGGAACTCATTCCCTTCAGAGCCGTGTTTTTCTCTGGGTCATCCAATTATCCTCCCCCAGAACAGTCAGCACCAAGACATCGCCCACTCTTGGAATTGGCAGAATTTCAGAGGTCGCCCGCCAGGCTCACACGGGATCCCCCGAGGAAAGAGCCCCAGAAAGACGGAGATGGAGCCTCACCGTGACTCCCCCAGCTCCGTGACCTGAGCTTGGGCAACCGGTTACTTCATCTGAACCTTGCTTTTCTCAGCCACAAAGTGAGATAATGATGCCCACCTTGGGGATGAAAGGTGGTCCCTCAGCTGAGGTGCTAAGAGTTGTTGTCCAAATGAGGAGTTTATTTTATTATTTTTAAATGTATTTTTATTGATTTCAGAGAGAAAAGGAGAGGGAGAGATAGAAACATCAGTAATGAGAATCACTGATCAGCTCCCTCCTGCACGCCCCCTACTAGGGATCTAGCCCACAACCCAGGCAGGTGCCCTGAGCGGGAATCGAACCGTGATCTCTTGGCTCATAGGTCAACATTCAACCACTGAGCCACACCGGCCAGGCAAGGAATTTATTTTAAATATTGGGTCATACAGCCCTAGCCGGTTTGGCCCAGTGGATAGAGCGTCAGCCTACAGGCTGAAGGGTCCCAGGTTCGATTCCGGCCAAGGGCACATGCCCGGGTTGCAGGCTCGACCCCCAGTAGGGGGCATGCAGGAGGCAGCTGATCAATGATTCTCTCTCATCATTGATGTTTCTATCTCTCTATCCTGTCTTCCTCTCTGAAATCAATAAAGATATATTTAAATATATATATATATATTGGGTCATACAGATGAGAGGTTTCTTCCTCAAACAGTAAACCTTCATCAAATGGTTTATGATTTATAAGGTCCTTTGACCTGTATTGTCTCATTCTTTCTGGGAAGGAGAGCCAGTGGGCGCCCCTCACACATACACAGAGCACGTGGAGTCTCAGAGAGGGGCCCCTGTGTGCACCCCCTTAGTCCTGCTTCTCCCACAGGACTTCCCTAACTTACCTGATGACCACATTCACGCTCCAGGGTCTGTCTATGCTCATTGGAACCTGAGCTTCCCCGGGACAGCGTCTCTCTGCTCATTTCCTGTGCCAGCCCGAGGGCACAGAACAGTACCTGGCACTTAGAAGACAATCATTACGTGATGAATGAGCTGACCACGCTTATGCCATTAAGTGAGTGACAAAGAAGGGCTCCAACCCAGCCTTCTGTCTCTAAATCCCACCCACCAACTAGCAAGGGGATGATGAGTATTAAAGAGTGAGCTGGCCAGGCCAGTGTAGCTCAGTGGTTGAGCGTCGACCTATGAACCAAGAGGTCACGGTTCTATTCCCGGTTAGAGCACATGCCCAGGTTTCGGGCTTGATCCCCAGTGTGGGGCGTGCAGGAGGCAGCCTATCCATGATTCTCTCTCATCATGGATGTTTCTATCTCCCTCCCGCTTCCCTGCTCTCTGAAATCAATTAAAAAATGTATTTTTTAAAAAGCTGACACTAAAGGGTCTCGGGTTGTGGAGGGGGATTTGATGAGCACGAACAAATTTTCTAGGCAGAAGAAACAGCCAGTGAAGTCCTGAGTGTAAGGACAGAAAGAAGGGGGCACAGTGGGGGGCTGAGGAGAGCGCCAGGGGCCTGGTGATACTAATCAATGCCAGCCTTCTAATTCCAAGTTGCTTGTCCGACCCACACCCCCACCCCCAAGCATTGGCCTGAAGGCCTGCACAGTGGCGGAGCAGCCTTGGCTGAAGAGCTGGTAAGTTGCACCATTCATGTGGGTTTGAACTTGGTCTCTCAGAGGCCCCCTGCCCAGCCTTGTTCAGTCTCAGCCACAGGGGCAGCAGCTGTGAACACTGATTGCCACTTGCCTAGGGCTTAGCTACCATTTACCTTAGCCCTTGAGAAGGTTTCCTTAGTTACAGTCAAGTGGTCTGAAACTTCAGCTCTGAGGGTTTCTTTCAGTTTCTTAGATTTCATGACTATGAGCTCTACTATATGCGGACGGAAGTGCCTGGGACAATAGAAAAGGAATGGATTAGTATCCCTGTTGCTGAGACACAGACACCATCAGGACTCAGGGTCCAGGCCCTGGGCGTGCATACACTTGGGTTCAAACTTCAGCTCTTTCACTTTCACCCTAACCTTCACCTCAGGCTTTCTGGAGAGAAAAAGATGGAGAGGAAAAGAATAACGTCTGCTTCAAATTAAAGTCCTTGAGGGAATGAAAGAAAATCACTTAGCAGAGTAGCTGGTCCTTAGGAAGCACTCAATTGATGTCCAATAGCATTAATATTATTATTGTTAGTACGGTGATCACCAGAGGGAAAGGGGGTGGGGGAGGTAGAAGAGGATATAGAGGGGGTGAATGCTGACGGAGGGAGACTTGACTTGGGGTGGTGAATACACAACACAATATACAGGTGAGGTATTATAGTACTGTACACCTGAAACCTGTATTATTTTATTAACCAATGTCACCCCAATAGATTCAATACAAATATTGTTATTGCTGCATTAAAGCCTGCTGCTATAGAGGCACGCTTTCAGACTTCGAGGTGACTAAGTACGTTTGCATATTCTTTGTGATCAAGACAAAGCTCGGGTAAGTAATTAGTGGCTGTGTTGTTAATTAACTCTCTCTAGCAAAGGGGGACCTTGGAGAACTCTGCACTTAAGCAGCCGATTGCAATACAATAAGCTCTATTATGGGGAGGCTCTGGTTGGGGGCTCCCTGCCTTCCACACAGAGGAATCCGAAGTTAGAGAGCGAGAAGTTCACCACTCCCCTCCTTGTTAATTAGAAAGCACTAAGAAGATGAAACGCATAATAAGGCTCTGCAGCAGTTAGGCGTGATTCTAGTGATGTGTGCCTGGGGACTCTCCATCATTACTCCTCCATGCAGAGTGGTGCTATTAAAAAGTAGCATGTCAGAAAAAAAAAAAAAAAGCCCAGCTGGTGTCGCTCAGTGATTGAGCGTCCACCTATGAACGAGGAGGTCAGGGTTCGATTCCTGGTCAGGGCATGCCCCGGGGTTGCAGGCTCCATCCCCAATCGGGGGCGTGCAGGAGGCAGCAGATCGATGATTCTCATCATTGATGTTTCTATCTCTCTACCCCTCTCCCTTCCTCTCTGAAATCAATAAAAATATGTTTTTAAAAATCTTCAAAGTCAGGCAGGCTCTGTGGAATCAGGAATAAGAATGTGTAGAGAGGGTAACGCTGTTGCCCTGAATGTTAAGGGTCTATCATTCTGTACCACAGGGTCGTGCCCTGAAGACACAGTCCATTGACAGCCATGCCATCCATAGAGAATTACCCCACATGGCACCTGCTATAATAAAGCAGCACGGAGTGCCAGTAGGATGGAGAGAAAGGTGCATATCAGACTCCTTGGGGGGATTCAAGAAAGATTTTCCCATGAGGCATTGCATGAGTAGGGGTTCAGCCATTAGCCAGGGTTGGGAAAGGCTTGCAGAAGGTGGCCATCATGTCCAGGGGTGGGAAACTGAGAAGTATATAAATGTTTGGGGCAGGCAGGCAGTTTCCTGGCAGAAAGCCTATGTGGTTCATGGCTTCCAGGGTTTTGCAAGAGGTTTAGCACCAAGGTGTGTGCTCATACAGTCCACTGTGGGAACCAGCTCCTCCTCCCCGATTCCATCCTTACCCACAGGAAGTGTCAACTAAAACGGAAAGCAGTGCCAGGGAGTAAATCCCAACAGTCAGTGTCCCAGACCCAGTCACTGTGGATGTGGGGCCACAGCAAGGAATCCCGGCCCGGTGTCCGCTGGCCACCAGTGTGAGATGGGAGGATCATTCGACCTGTACTGCCCGCAGGGTTAACACAGCAGTACTCCCATCAGAAAGCAGGACCAGCCTGGCTGGTGTGGCTCAGTGGTTGAGCATCGACCCATGAACCAAGAGGTCACTGGTTCAATTCCCAGGCAAAGCACATGCCTGGGTGGTGGGCTTGATCCCCAGGAGGGGTTGTGCAGGAGGCAGCCAATCGATGATGTTTCTCTCATGGACGTTTCTCTCTCTCTCTCCCTCTTCCTTCCTTTTTCTGTAAAAATCAATAAAAATAAAATAAACAGCCGAAACCGGTTTGGCTCAGTAGATAGAGCGTCGGCCTGCGGACTGAAGGGTCCCGGGTTCAATTCCGGTCAAGGGCATGTACCTTGGTTGCGGGCACATCCCCAGTGGGGGATGTGCAGGAGGCAGCTGATCGATGTTTCTCTCTCATCGATGTTTCTAGCTCTCTATCCCTCTCCCTTCTTCTCTGTAAAAAATCAATAAAATAAAAATAAAAATAAACTTTAAAAAATAAATAAAATAAAATAAAATAAAATAAACATTTAAAAAGAGAAAAGAAAGCAAGCATGACCAGCCCGCTGGGAGGGCACATACTGCCGGGAAGAGAGCCTGAGCTCCGAGCGCCGTACAATCGGTCACGGAGCACGTTTTCTCTCTAGAGGAGCCGTTTTCCTCCTTCAGCGCGGTGTCCTCCGGGTCTTGCAGCTGCTCCCACATGGCACACATCCCCACGCTGCCAGGATCGCCCTCACCAATGTGCGCTGTGAGCCCACTCAGACCAACAGAGAGACCTCTTGCAAACAAACCTACCAATTTAATTTGCCTTTTATGTCCTTTATATCGGGATAATAATCATGCCCGCAATAGGATTGCTGGGAGGATACAATGAGTTAATACTTACAAAGCACTTAGAGGGATGGCCGGCTTATCTGGTGGAGCCTCCATAAAATGAGCTGCTGCTGTTGTACCTATCCTCAACCTCATCTCCTTTTCTCCCCTGGCCGGCTGAGAAGAACTGAATAGCCCTGAGCAAAGCCGGGAGTAACTAGAAAAAAGCTACGGAAGAGCGTCAACTCCTGGGATACAGGCTGTCTAGTGAGATGGAGGGCTGAGGAGTGCGTCATGGAGCAGACTGATGCCGGTCAGGTTTCCTATAGAAACACCAGCTGTGCGTTTAACGTGCTGGCCTGACTTATCTCGCTTGCCCTTTCCAAAATGCATGGCACCTGTAGAACTTCTTAGAGACCAAACCCTCTGTGGTCATGAAACATAAAGGCATTGATAACGGCCGTAACCCAGAAGGAAACCATCAGTAGGGAGCCCCGTATTAAATAAGAGCCTCGATGCTGAAGATAAGGAAGGAAAGAGGCTGCAAACTGTGTCAAAATAATGGGTTTAATCAAAACAGAAACCACATGAGGAGAAAGATTATAGTGGTACCGAAGTGGACTGTATTAGAGACAGAGAGAAAGAGAGTTTCACTGACAATGAGGGGAAGGATTTGCTGATATGGGGGGAAAAGCAGGAGGAAGCAGCAGAAGCGTGTAAGTGAGAACTGAAATTTTCAAAGTCATCTGTGGGTGTGTTAGAAGGAAGCCACTGATTTCCTAGACCTCAAACTGGGAGGAACTTGAAACAACATTCAGGCAAACAGGGAAAATCACAGATGAGGCCAAATTGGAGGCAGTAGTTGACTCACAAGTGAGGTTCAAGGGTGAGGGGCTGGGAGATAGGTTAGCATAGAAAGCCAGCCCTGAAAAAATCAAAGACAAGGGCATATTGGGGACGAAGGAAGATAAAGTATAGATGAGCCCTAGCCGGTTTGGCTCAGTGAACAGAGCGTCGACCTGCAGAATGAAGGGTCCCTGGTTCGATTTCCGTCCAAGGCACATGCCTGGGTTGTGGGCTCGATCCCCACTAGGGGGCGTGCAGGAGGCAGCTGATCCATGATTCTCTCTCATCACTGATGTTGCCATCCCTCTTTCCCTCGCCCTTTCTCTCTGAAAATCAGTAAAAACATATTTTTTAGAAAAAAAAAGAACAGATGAAAGGAAAAAGTGTGTGATGGGAAGGAGGATCTCTCAAAACAATGTCATGAAAAGAACTCCCTGAAAATGGTTCCATTCAACCACACTTATGGAGTGCGTGATGGGCCATATGCTGACCTGCAGCTGGACAGCAACCGCCATAATCATCACTGCTGACCTCTATTTGCAACGTTCAGTGGTGCTCAGTGGAAAGTGTCTACTTTTCCATGGTTTTACTGAAGATAGCTTATTTGATTCTCCCAACAGCCCCCCTGGGATATGAGGGCAGATAATATTATTTTAATGTCACACACCAGGAAGGGCAAGCCCAGGGCAGTGAAGTGAATGGCCCATTGGGCACAGGGGCCAGATGCACAGTAGGCCTGGGGACCCAGCCTCCTCACTCCCACTCCCAAACCTACAAAAAGCTGCCCCATAACCGGTTACCATTTTACTAAACCCAGCGCATTTCCTATGATACTTATAAACCCTTATTTCTATAATTTGCTTCTCGAACATTATTCTTCTAAGAAGCCTGAGGCATTTTACACATTTTAAATTCTGATTCCTTCAGTCCTTCCTGGGAGATAGAGAATGACACCTAATTCCCAAGTGGCAGGAGTTTAATGGAAAAACAGAAATACAGCAATTCAGGTTTCTTTACTTAAAAAACCATCTGACCTCCTGGTAGGAAAGTAAATGGAAATTAGTAATGAAACGAGGTTAGAACTAATGATGAGATCTGGACATAACGAGAGGCCCAAGGAAGAACGAAAATATTTGTGTTCAAAGCCATGTCCGAAGGGTCTCAAGGCCAAGGACATGAAAGTGCGGCTGGCCACACAGAGCAGTGAGAGACAGGACTGGAGCAACGTCAAGGTTGTGGACGTAATCCCGGAAAATCTGTGCTCACAACATGGCTAGCTTTACCTTCTTCTATGAATTGCATGTTTCATGCCTTGGGGTATAAATTAATGGATTTGGTTGGTCAGAAGCTCCTATTTCAGTGTTTTCTGATTGTAACTTCCCAAATAGATGTGTTTGTTTTCACAGGTTTGGTCTGTGCTTTTTAAGAAGAGCTACATCTTTTTCTGAAAAGGAAGTAACATGAGCAGAAAAATCAAATTCCGTCTTTTTCTGAAAATTCCTATCCTGACTTTATTTCCACAGCGTAGCAGCAATGTGGCTCATTGCTTCCTGTCCTTGTCCCTTTCACTCAGCTTCTCTCCTTCAGGACCCTGAGTTCTGTCTTCTCCGCTGGCATGTAACAGGAGGGTCTCCTGTGTCATCCGTTCTCCGCGTGGCCACCAGGAAGACAGTTCTAAAGGCAGCTGTGATCGAATCATGTCTTTCCTCACTACCTCAGTGGTTCCTCATCACCCTCAGGGTCCTGTCCTTTCTCACACTGCCTTCAGCACCAGTCCCATGGGCTTCATGTCTCTGGACACGTCAAGCTGTCTGACTGGAAAACACGCTTCGCTTTCTTCTTCTTTTCTTAGGCCTGTGAACCCCTGTGTGAGATACCCCACCTAATGGCTCTGACTTGATCTGGAGAGCCAGGATCTGAAGACAGACACTCAGCACGGCCACATCGGGGGCCATTTTCCTGCAGGCAACTATGAGCTTCCCACTCAGCTCCCCACGGTTGTGGGAGTGACGTGACTCGCCACCACAGCAACAAGGACCCGCTCTTGCACACAGAGCATTCTTTGAGGCTAGACAGAGCTCAGCTTCAGGAGAACACAAAGCTTAAATTGACGTGGGGGAGGGGGGCAATGATCAGAGCAGCACACTGGGCACCAAGGGCTCTGCGGTGGCTCAAGCTCCATTTAGGCACGAATGGCCGCTACGCAGCTACCAGAGGTAATTTTGTTGCAATGGTTAGTCGCAGAAGTCGGGTGCGGAATGGCAAGCTTTCCGTTCCAAGTTTTCATTTTTTCCCTTTAAAAAAAATGACTCAGCTCTTGTCTCTCTTCAACTTACAGTGATGGAAGCTGAGAGAGGAGCAGGAATGAAATGCTACTTCGCGTCGCTAGGAAGCATCACCTTTGCCACCTAAAACATACGCTTGGCCAGGAAGCGCCGAGCAGGCTCTGAAAGTTGACACTATCACTCTGTAACTACGGAGAGAGGACTCCGCCAGAACAAGATAAGTATTAGCAGTGTGGTTGCAGCTTCCTACTCCAAACACTGCACTGGTGTCTCAAGTCGTGTAATACATACATTAATTCAACACGTGTGAATTGGACAAATGATGTGCAAGTGAAAATTTATGCAACAATGCAAAGGTATGAACTAATGTAAAGCTTCTAAAGGCGAATAATCAGTGAGAACAACACTGTAACAGTTCAGCTAGACCTGCCCAGGAGAAGAACAAGGATAATAAAGGTAACAGTTGCCCAGCTGGCGTGGCTCAGTGGTTGAGCATTGACCTATGAACCAGGAGGTCACGGTTCGATTCCCGGTCAGGGCACATGCCTGGGTTGCGAGCTTCATCCCCAGTGTGGGGCGTGCAGAAGGCAGCCGACCAATGATTGTAACTCATCACTGATGTTCTATTTCTCTCTCCCTCTCCCCTCCTCTCTGGAATCAATAAAAATATGGTGGTTTTGTGTGTTTTTTTAAGATAGCAGTGACTCCGTTGTCAAACCGGTGGGGGCAGCGCGGGAAAGGCTCCAGAGGAAAATGCATGAGTCCCCAACTGTGATGTGTCGGAAACCTCTGATAGATCCTCCCTTCCCCCAATTGGTGGGCGGAGTATGATGTAACCTGCACCTGCGGCCTGGACATACCTGAGTACCTAACCAGGCACCTTATATGGACTATACATTGAACCACCAATCGGCAGCTGCCAAATACCCTAAGCCCTTGTCCCTAAGTACCTGAGTGACTAACTATGTACCTTATATGGACCATACATTAAGCCACCAATCAGTGCGTGCCGAGTACACCAAGCCCCCATTCCTTCCCATTCCTCGCAAAGGCGTGTTCACCTCTGCATGTGTTGCTGTTCTCTCCTTGCGAGACAGCCCGGTAGGTCCTTCTCCTCTAATAAAGCCTGTAGTCCTGGTTCTCGGCCTCTGTCTGATCTTTCAACCTCAACCTTCGTCCTCTGAACACTCCTCACAGTGAATGAACTGCCTGAGGTCCTGGAAGGCCCCTTCCATTTCTGAGGGTCAGTAAATTTCAATTTGAGGTTTCTCTTTTTTTTAAATATGTGTATTTGTATTGATTTCCGAGAGGAAGGGAGAGGCAGAGAAAGACAGAAACATCAATGATGAGAGGGAGTCACTGATCTGCTGCCTCCTGCACGCCCCTTATTGGGGACCTAGCCCACAACCCGGGTATGTGCCCTGACCCAGAATCGAATCTGTTACCTCTTGGTTCACAAGTCGATGCTCAACCACTGAGCCACAATGGCGGGGTTGAGGTTTGTCTTATTCCCATGTGACACTGGGGGCTCGCATGGTGCAGGGGATCTGCCTCTCTGAAACGCACCGCTGCTTTGGGGATGGCATTCCCTCCCCCCCCCCGCCATGTGAAATATCTGGAGAACACATCAACACAAATAGGATCACACTGTCCACGGTAAAGAGACACGGCACTGCTCCTGTTTTAAACAAAGCAAACTTCATGGGAAATTGCTTAGAAAATATGAGTTAAAACCGAGGTCTTCCCAAACAATCTGTCTGCAGGAATGTGCATGATAAAAGGATGTCACTGGAGGCACTGAAAAATTCTGTCACTCCTTTTCTTAAGGACATTGCAGACCTTGGAGGTACGCTGTCAACTCCCATCAGCCATGAAAAATGACACTTGGCCGGGACAATGGAGAACGAAGGGGCCCCTCCTGGGCTGGCACAGCTGGGGGAGCGGCCTGGTGTGGACTGTCCTCCCCCGGGGTGGGGATGCAGCCCGGGAATCACTTAGGGGATGTGGACTCCCACGAGAACCCCCCAGGCGTGATGGTCTCTCAGAGCCACTCGCCAGATGAGCCAGAGGAAAGCATTCCCTCCGTTTCTCATTCCTCAGCAGGAATTTGGAATCAACTTTTCCTCATTTGCTCCTGATGCCCAAACACCAAGACTGATTTTCATGACAATGTGTGACATTAACCTCTCAGCGGAGGCAGCTGCTTTCTGGGATTCAGGGGAAAATCAAAACAAAACCTCAGATTTCGGTGGCTATATGTAGGCCAGGTCTTAGCTTTCATAGGCCCATCTGCCTCCAGGACTGAATCTTATCTGATCATTTCCATGGCAACAGCGGTGGGATTAGAATAGGATGTGGGTTTAGGAAGAGTCTCTGGGATTCAGTCCCCCACAAGTGAGGATTATTTAACTATACACTTGTGTTACCATGGAAACGCAAATTTACAAATCAGGCAGGATTTTTGTAGCTCAGTAGCCACAGCATTATATTCTTAGGGCTGCATCAAATCCCCCAATACTATTTCCTCTCCCGCTAAGGGGGAGGTACCCCACCCGACACAATTTAATTATTCCTCAGATACTTTCTGTTTTAAATGTTTTTAAATTATTTTTTCTAATTGACTTTAGAGAGAGGAAGGAAGAGGGACAGAAACATCAATGATGAGAGAGAATTACTGATCAGCTGTCTCCTGCATGCCCCCTACTGGGGATCGAGCCTGCAACCCGGGCATGTGCCCTGACCAGGAATGAAACCATTACCTCCTGGTTCTTAGGGTGATGCTCAACCACTGAGCCACACTGGCCTGGCCATGATTCTTACTTTGTCCCATTGGGAATAGCACATGTCAGAGTTGGGGCAGGCTGACAGGGAAAACACCTGGACAAGCTTGCAGACCTGGTGTCTGTTGGGCCTGCGGGGTGTTGTACCCTCACCCCTGCATGGCAGCAAGCAGCCGCACTGAGAGGCAGCCACCCTGCACCCTGGTGTGAGGTCCCCTGCAGGCTCGGTCTCCCTGGCCTGCTGTACACACGCAAGTCTGTCACGACCCTAAATCAACACCCTAACTTTATAGCTGCTGCCTCCTACCCCTACCGGTGAACTGCCCCTTCCTACTTATCAGTGTCAGAGCTGAGCCTCGACCCTGCATTCTTAGGACGGAAGCCTGAGCCTAATCTGATCAAAAGCTTAAGCACAGGGAGTGTTTTCTCTTCATCTGATGTCACTTCCGGGCCACTTATATTAATGAAGCATCATGACCAACTATCAGGACCCTTCCAGGGAGGGCTGGGATGTGACCCTGGGGGAAGGTCATGTGATGGAAGGGGCTGGAACCTCAACACTTGTCCAGCGGCAGAGTCATACAGCTGGGTGTGATCTGACAGTGTGAGGGCAGCCTCAGTACACTTGGGTTTTTCTGTCTATTCAGTCCTTTTTTTTATTATTATTATTAATCCTCACTTGAGGATATTTCCCCATTAATTTTTCTTTTTTTTTTTTTTTTTTTTAGAGTGGAAGTGGAAGGGAGGGGGAGAGACACAGAGAGAGAAACATCGATGTGAGAGACACATTGATTGGTTACCTCCGCACATGCCCTGACCAGGGTTGGGGACGGAGCCTGCAACCAATGTATGTGCCCTTGACCAGAATCAAACCCGGGACCCTTCAGGGGCTGAGGCTCTATCCTCTGAGCCAAACTTGCCAGGGCTATTCAGTCCTTTCTTGAGAGTGACATCCCTACCTCACAGCTGAAACCACATCCCTTTTCGTTGTACCAGAGCATCTTCGAGAAAGCGGAAAATGCTCACAGTATTATTCTCGCCATATTTTCATGGGCTCCCTGCAAATTCAAAAACAACTATGTAGTATCTGCCCAACTCCAGGCCCTTTCCCACCCCTCCACACACACAAGCACTCAGAGCCCCACTCCTAGGGGACACCGCCTTCTGCCACCACCATCCCCGCCAGCCACTTAATTCCGTGCAGTGTCAGGAGCTGGCAGAGGCTGTGACTTCTCTCAAGGGGAAGCAGGAATACAGGGAGAACTGGGATTATCCGTCTGAGAATCAGAGGCAGAACAGGAGCTGACAGGAGAATAATCGGTCATTTGCACATTGATTGCATCTCTGGGGCATGTCTTGGAGGCGTGGCTGTGAGGAGAACTTCAGAGACCAGAGAGGATCCAGCACCTTCTGTGAAGAGGGTGGGTGCTCAGAGGAAAACAGGTCATTACCGCGTTGGTCCAGGGCTCAGCCGGGCAGAGCTGGGATGCGGGCAGGGCTACAGGCTGAGAGAAGATGAAACATTGCGAATGCCCCACGTTGGGCGCCAGTTGTGAGTGTCCCCCCAACGTCCCGCGTGGTTCAGGGCTCAGGTTCAGGGTTCGGGCTCTGGAGGAGGCCGCACACAAATGAAAGAGACTAGAAAATATTAATTTGGAAATATTGGGGGGCATGCTGTCCACATCTCTCTGCTAGTGAAGACAATGGGCGGCTTCCAATAAAACATGTCCTAGGCTAAGACTCTCACATCCCTGGAGGGCTGGATGGTACCTGCAGCTCTATTTTGTAGGGCAGCCTGGTCACGTATGTTCACATCCAAAGACACATGACTTTAACCAATAAACACTTCCTAGTGATTATCCTGCACCAACACACAAAGATGTTTCTTGTGGTATAGTTTGTGATAGCAAAACAGATAAAGTAAAAATCGCCCACATCTGGAGACAATTTAAATATCTCTTAATAGGGAACAGATTATATAAATATGGCATAAATATTCAATGAACGTGACGTTGCCGTTAAGTAGATGTGATTGGTCTCTATGTGCAAACATAAAAAGATCTCCACATACACCACTAAATGAGACTAGCAAGATGCAGAATAGAGCGTGGCCCAATTTGTGTCAAAATACAGGCACCATATGGATGCAGGCTACGAATGTGTAAGCCGTAAGCGATTTCTAAAGGAAACTGTTGACAGCCGTTACTTTTTAGCTACTCACTGTAACTCTTAAACTGTGCACAAGTATTCCTTCTTAATAAAAATGAGTCTATTAGAAAACAATGGGCGGGCTGGCACTGGTGCAGCAGACCGACAAAGGCTGGGAGGGGAGAGAGAGAAAAGGAAAAGGAGAGAGAGAAACGAGGAAGGACCTTAATTGGCACGAGTGAAATGATCTCTTTAGGATCTTTGTAAAAAAAAAAAACACACACACATTTTTTAACAGCTTGGTTGACATCTAATTTACATACCATAAAGTTCCATACTATTTAAAGTGTAGCATTCCATGGTTTTTAAATATATTTATAGGACTATGCAATCATCACCACAATCACCTCAAGAGAAACCCCTTTCCCATCAGCTGTCACACCTCACTCCCCACACCTGCACCCCTATCCCTTGGCAAACACTCATTTGCTGTCCGTCTCTACAGATTCGCCAGCTCTGGACGTTTCTATGGAATCATACAATAGGCATTCTTTTGTGACTGGCTCCTTGCAGCTAGCACAGGGCTTTCAAACACAAGACCTAGTTTCTGATTATCTCGGAGTGTGCACTGTGGCCCACTAGCCCCCGGGAAATTCTCCACTGAAAGGAGATGATGGACCCCTGTCAATTGGGACAGGCTGCATGCTCTGCACGCATCATGGAGACTAGAGACAATGAGAGGTCCCGCTGCAAAGGTGCGTCTCGGCTTTGCTGAAGTCAGCAATTCCTTCGTATTTTGGTCCCAGTCCAGGCTGGGGAGTCCCTTCTGTGTGTGGAGGGAGGATGGAGACGAGGGATTCCCCGCAGGTTGTGGAGATGAGATGGACATTTGGAAAGGTGAGGTAAACCCACTGATCATGCACAAAATTGATTTCATGTTGGTAATTTTCCCAAAGAAGTCAAGTTTTAAAGATCCTGTGGGTGTTGGCTGCCTCAGAGTATTCCTAAGCTGAGCACTCCTGCGCTCAGTGAACACGCTGCCTCCTCCCTGCATGGAGCCCGTGGAACTTCAGACGCTCACACAGTGTTCTACCAACATCTTCACAGGGATGGCTCCTAGACAATTTCTGGAAAGTGTTTGGAACCCAAGCCAAGCCTTTTGCATCCCTCCGCTGAACAGAATGGGGACAGGAGCTCTCTGTCAATCTTGTGCAAAAAATTCACTAAAATGCCAGTCAGCCGGTCCCTTGGCTGAGGTGTTCCAAGGTGGTGCAATCCTTTAGTCTAGATCTAAAATAATTAAAGGCTCTGGCTGGTTTGGCTCAGTGGATAGAGCGTCGGCCTGCAGACTGAAGGGTCCTGGGTTTGATTCCAGTCAAGGGCACATGCCCGGATTGTAGGCTCGATCCCCGGTAGGGGGCGTGCAGGAGGCAGCCGATCAATGATTCTCTCTCATCATCAATGTTTCTCTCTCCCTCCCACACCCTTCCTCTCTGAAATCGATAAAAATAAATTTAAAAAATAAAGTAATTAGAGCATCAAGCTTGAAATTGTTGCTGCAGTTGGGTCAATGGAATGTCTTTCTTAGGTGCAGCGTCGCAGGCCCCACCGGCTAGTGAGATGTAGGCCAGGGAACAGACAGACTGCCGCACACGGGCTCTTCTGTTTGGTCATTTCCCCTGACGCACAGCAGTTCAAGGGCATGTCTTACTCTCCCTTTTGCCCTGATTATGCTTACTATTCTGTTACAGCCATGATTCATGCTCTGCCACTGATGAGCTATGGGAGCTTGAATCTGAGATCTCTGAGCCTTCCTGGTCTCATTGATAAAATGGACCTAAAGCCGTTCTGAGAATTAAATAAGAGAATGCATCTAAAGCATTGGTCTGTTAACACAGGGAGCTTAAACAAACAATAGTTATTATTAATCACTATTATTGTTATTCCACCCGTGTCTGTTGACATGGAGTAAATCCTAGCAGAAATTGGAGCCTAATATCCTCTAATGCTTATTCTTTTTTAAAATATGTTTTTATTGATTTCAGAAAGGAAGGAGAGGCAGAGAGAGACAGGAACATCAAAGATGAGAGAGAATCATGGATCAGCTACCTTCTGCACACCCCACACTGGGGATCAAGCCTGCCACCTGGGCATGTGCCCTGACCGGGAATCAAACTGTGACCTCCTGGTTCATAGCTCGATGCTCAACCACTGAGCCACACCAGCCGGGCTCAAGTTTATTCTTTTTTTAAAAAATATATTTTATTAATTTTTTACAGAGAGGAAGGGAGAGGGATAGAGAGCTAGAAACATCGATGAGAGAGAAACATCGATCAGCTGCCTCCTGCACACCCCCTACTGGGGATGTGCCCGCAACCAAGGTACATGCCTTTGACCGGAATCGAACCTGGGACCCTTCAGTCCGCAGGCCAATGCTCACCCACTGAGCCAAACCACTCAGGCACAAGTTTATTCTTTAGAGAAATAATGGCAAAGGGCAGGAAGAATATGTGCCATTTGTCAGGTCCTGTCAGCCAGTTTAGAGGCATCCCTATGGGAACATGTATTGAGCACCTGCTACACGCCAGGTACTTTCCTGAGTATTGTGGGTACAGCAGTGAGCAAAACAGGCAACAATCACTGCTCCCATAAGCCTTTCCATTGAGTGGGGAAGGAAGGACAATAAAACCTGAATAAGCAAAGCATACAGTATGCCAGATGGTGATAAGTGCTACGCTGAGAAAGAAAGCCACGGTGCGGGAGTACGCATGCTGGAGGTTGGAGGAGGGCTTGCAATTTTAAACAGGGTGGTCAGTGCCAACAGAACTCTGGAGGTGCTGCAGGAGGTGTCTACATTCACGGAATCTTCTGCCCGGGATCCAAAACGGGGCCTACATCAAAGCAGAAAGCAGGAGCCAGAGGGTGAGGAAGTGGCAACACTCCCAGGCAGCGTCCTTGAAACCGGATGTCTCCCACTTGCGTTTTGTTGTCGTCACTGCGGGTTAGTCCCTTTGGAACAGGACTGTCGCAGGCAAGCCATGCACGCCACCCAAGCATGTCTGTGACCTGAGACGGAGCTCCAAGTAACCGAGCCGGGGGCAGCGAAAAAGCGCCAGGCGCAGGCAGCGAGGGAACCTACTCGTTGGCCAGAATCGCTCTTCTCTCCTTGCACGGAGTCCCGGGGAAGCAGGAAATCGTATTCGGTGATGTGTCCTGACAGCAGTAATTACAGAGGAACAGACTGGTCTCCGGGGTGAATTTCTTGGTGGGACTTTTAATCCCCGTGGATTTCCCCTTCTGGGTAGAGAAAATTGTGATGCCTCGCTTAGAAGTGGTTCCATCCAGTGAAGAAATATCTTTACAACATTCAAAACTGCCTTCTCAAGGCAGGGGAGGGGGGGTAAGAGATCAACCAAAGGACTTGTATGCATGCATATGAGCATAACCAATGGACACGGACACTGGGGCAGTAGGGGCTTGTCCTGGGGGGCGGGAGTGCCGGGAGGGGGTGTCAATCGGGGCAAAAAGAGACATATGTAATACTTTAAACAATAATAATAATAAAAAAAACCTGCCTTCTCCGCCCAGGGTATGAAGAAATAAAATGTTACTCAAAGCTGTGATCTCCTCGGGGAGATAAAGGCTTAGCTAATACCTATCTCTTCTGCAGAAGTAGGCTAATTTTCTTCTGACTTATCGAGGGGAACAATCTCTGAGGTTCTTCTACGAGGTACCAGATTGAAACTTAACACAGATATCACTTAGGAATTAATTTAGCTATGAGCAGCAGAACACCCTGTTTCCAGTGAACTGCATGATAAATGCGTTTAATTATGTAAAGGTAGACAGTCCGGGGCCAGTGTGAGGCACATTAATGGTATCAAGAACCCTAACTCTTGTATGTTTCTGCCTTTGCCATCCTCAACCTGTTGAGTTTCTCATTCCTCAGACCTTTTGTCTCTTGTTCACAATGTCAGTCAGTATCCGTGGCAGGAAGAAGGAAAATGGACAGCCCAGCTTCATCTGTCCTTTTTTTAAAAATATATATTTTATTGATTTCAGAGAGGAAGAGAGAGGAAGAGATAGAAACATCAATGATGAGAGAGAATCATGGATTGGCTGCCTCCTGCACACCCCCTACTGGAGATTGAGCCCGTAACCCGGACATGTGCCATGACCAGGAATTGAATGGTGACTTCCTGGTTCATAGGTTGATGCTCAACCACTGAGCTACACCAGCTGGCCATAAATATTCTTACTCTCTACTCATCTGATCTATTGGTTGTTTTTATTAACCTTTTTAAGAAAACTTGGGGGAGCATTTGAAATTCTCTGCAGGAAGTTGGAGAGATAACACTTAGGGTTTAGTTTGTCTCCATGCATATCACATCAGAAAATTTGCATGTGGACACTCAGAGATAAAGTTCGCACTTTTATGACATTTTTGGAAAATATAGTGAGTGGCATTTTAAAAACCGATTACAGTCCGTACCAATTTTGGCTGTCTCCTTCTTCCTAAAACACCTTAGCTGTGCAAGAGAAATGTTTATTAATTGTTGCCCATATCTTGCATTAGAAAAGGGATTTGCTGTCTTCTTTTGAGCCCCTTGTAGAGTACACAGTCAGTATGTCAATGCTTTTATTAAATGCCCACTGTGTACACAACCTTTGCTAGGCATTGCAGGAAGGTATGAATCAAAGCAGAAGAAATTGTCTGTACTCAGAGAAATTATCCTATCTAATAAAGAGGGAATATGCTAATTGACCCTCACACCGTTGCAAAGATGGCAGCACCTACAGCCAATAAGGAGGAAATATGCTAATTGACTGCCACGCCCTCAAAGATGGCAGCACCCATAGTCAAAAAGGAAGGAATATGCTAATTGACTAACACGTCCTCAAAGATGGCGGCACCCACAGCCACAAGATGGTGGCGCCCAGTCCCCTCAGCCCCACCGGGGCTGCAGGCGCATGGCAAGGCCGCCAGAGTCCCTCAGTCCCCTCAGCCCCCCAGCCACCCAGGGCCGGCCCGAGGCACAGGCAAGCCTTGGATGGCAGCTGCCCAGCTGCCCAGGGTCGCCCGAGGCTCAGGTAACCAGGGCTGGCTGAGGCTTGCGCTGCCGGCAGTGGCAACAGCAGAGGTGTGATAGGGCATCGCCTTCCCCTGATCGCCGGGTCACCTCCCGCCCCTGAGGGCTCCCAGACTGTGAGAGGGGGCAGGCAGGGCTGAGGGACACCCTCCCTAGTGCATGAATTTTCGTGCACCGGGCCTCTAGTGTTATAATAATAGAGACAAGATCAGCCCAAATAAATAGGAAGAAATGGCAGCATTCATGCAGCAAGGGCACTGAAGTGAGAGCCAGGAGAACCGGATTTGGTCTCAAGTGTCTGTCAGCTTTGGGAAAACACTGCATTTCTGCCTCCTGGTTTCCTCATCTATAAACTATATATTCTTTTCTTCCCACAATCCCCCCTCTCAGCAAACTGGGCGTTAGGATGGCTAAAAGCTCCCCCAGGTGACTCTAGTTAGCATCCAAGGTTGAGAACCAGGGGGTTATGGGAAAGAGAAAAGGAACAAAAAGTTGTGAATCACACGTAGGGAGCAAGGGTCCCAGCATGTGGGTCTCGGCAAATATTGAAAACTTGAGTCAAGACCGACATTCCTGAGGGTCGGTAGGGCAAAATTTCCCCCAAAGGAAAACTGGGTTGCTGTTTCCAATTCTCCAAGTTGGTATTATTTGGAGTAGGCACCATTCAAACTAGGTATTATTTGAAGAAACTGATGTTTAGGAAAACGAAGTGATTTTCCTAAAAACCTTACAGGTAGTAAGGGACAAAGATCAATCTGCTTGGCTCAATAAGCTAGCCTCATGTACATGAAAGAGCCCTACCATTTTTTAAAAATATGTTTTTTATTGATTTCAGAGAGAGGAAGGGAGAGGGAGAGGGAGAGAGAGAAACATCAATGATGAGAGAGAATCATGGATCGGCTGCCTCCTGCACACCCCCTACCAGGGACTGAGCCTGCAACCTGGGCATGTGCCTTGACCAGGAATCGAACCGTCAACCTCTTGGTTCATGAGTCGACGCTCAACCACTGAGCAACACAGGCTGGACCTAACATTTTTTTACAATAGTCTAGAATCCATTTTCTCAGAGTGCTATGATAACGCATATGCTTCGGATCCTCCCAAACCTAAATTTGATTCCTGCTTCTCTTTCCTCTTACACCTGAAGGCCTTTCCTTGCTTGTCCTAACAGCCGGCTTTGGGAGACAATTTCCCCAATTCTGCATCTACACCACTGCTGACCTGACACCTCCTCTGGCCTCCCCAGGAGAACGTGACCATGCCCACCCTGGCACCTTCCTTGAAGGTCTGGGACACTTGCATAGGCTCCCTTGTGGCGGTGTCACGGTTTGTGTGCCCGTCTTAGTAAAATGCAAGTCACTTTCAAGGTGACACATCCTCTAGTCTCCGTCGTGGTGAGTCCATTGCCTACTAGAGTGCATGCACCCAGCTCACACCTGGGGGCTGATGGATAAACGGTGAATGTGTGCCAAGAGCTTCTGCGTGGAATCTTTCTAGAACTCTTGACTATTTTTTTGTACATTTGGGCAACTCTTTATCTCAGTTTTGCAAAAATGGAAAATTGGTTGCTCTATGTTGATGAATGTCAAGGATCTTCTAAGTAGGGACTTTAAAAAATAAAGGTGAGAAACATATTGCAGACCAAATACTCTCTCATCTTCCAGGGTCAGAAAGGACACATTAGGGGAATTGCTAGAAATGCGTCTCTCATTTCCCCGTGTTTCCCACCTCTGGGGCACTTCCGTCACTTATCGGAATGCTTAAGACGTGGTTGGGTTGTTGTCAAGTCCTTAATGGTAAATATTTAATCAGTAAAAGCCTTCTTCAAGTCTCTCTAATGGTGTATGTAACAAGTAATGCAAGAAATACTCGACTCCTCTCAAATGCAGCCTGGACCACCTACAGAGAATGTGCGAACCTCCCCCGGAATTCAGAGAGCAATGTGCTGACCTGACTATTCTGTTTCATGTTAGAAATGGAAATTTCTTGAAAGCCTCCTGAATGCCCAGCTTCACTGGCATGTTGGCATGCAGATTCTAACATGAATGGCAAGTGCATGATGGGAAGCAGTGGCTGATTTTAGCACAAGAGAGCCAAGGAATGACGTCATAGGAGCAAAACCAGTCACCATTCCCTACAGGGGAAGCATGAGGCCAGAGGCAATACTGGACCAAGTCCTGTCGCTCATGAACGCCGAGGGGGCCACCAGTCCTCGTCCGAGGCAGGTGAGTATCTCTGACCAACATATTATTGATCAAAAAGGGAAACAATCAAGGTGATTCTGAACTGATGTAAGAACCAATGGGTCAATGTAGGTGTATTTGGGAAAGATATAAATATCATTTGTAATTATAGAACCAAGCTTTACTCCAACCACAAAAAAACAGTGCAGAGCAGAAATTGAACCCGGACAAAGGCTAGCATCTTACACTGGCTGTGATGTGTTCATTTTGCCAGTATTTTATAGGGGCCACAGCCCCTGATCAGATCCAGTCTGTCTTCCTGTTTATGGGGCCAAGTGCGGGATATCGCGAGATCTATACCTGACTCTGACATCTAGTGAAGCCACTGAGCAGCACCCAGGACCACAGAACCTGTACTGTCAACCTCACTGACACACTCAGTTTTTCTGTGTTGAACTCGCTCCATATACCACCGAAGTTGGGGGAAAAGCTTGTCCTTGCTTAGATTTCTTTAAAAAATATAGTTTTTAATGATTTCAGAGAGGAAGCGAGAGGGAGAGAGAGAGAAACATCAATGATGAGAGAGAATCATCGATATGCTGCCTCCTGCACACCCCACAAGGGGATCGATCCCGAAACCTGAGCATGTGCTATGACAGGGAATGGAACCGTAACCTCCTGGTTTACAGGTTGCTGCTCAACCACTGAGCCACACCGGCCAGGCTGCTTAGCCATGGTTATTTCCTCTGCTCACAAGGAGAGTTCATGTTGTGCAATGCAGGGAAGTCCATGTTAGACCTTGCCCTGGGGAACATTTTTCTTATTTTCCCACTGCTTCGCTCTTGCTGGCAGAAGGCTAGACTCAAGAACATCAAGGTATTGGAACCGGAACGGCAGCAAAGGGGTATATGGTTCTAGAAAAAAAGCCGGAGGGACCAGGGCTCATGCCTCTAAGTGGCAGGCCAGTTGATTTAAGAGCAAATAACAGAGCTAGGAGTAGGAGGGAGACTCATTGAAGTGTTTTATCGTTTTTATAAGTGTGTTAAAATACATTTTTTATGGTGAATAAGTGACCCTGGGAGTCCTGGATAAGATTATATTTGACAACCCTTAGCAAGCACTGTATTATTAGTGGGACTTAAAAGCCAGTAATTTCCGCGTAATTACGGTATTATGCAGATGACATTTCAATACAACCCTTTACGGCATCTTCTAACATCTCTCTCCTGTCTGGATAAGGCAGGAATATCTTCACATCTTGCAAGTTCTGTTTGTTATTCTGTGAGCTGTTACAGAGGCTTGCATGTCTGGAACCCCTTTGTAATCAATTATTCATCTCTCCCACGATCGCTCCCTGGTTACAAGAATTCTTGCTCTCCTTTCTGGTTCTCATTGAAAAAGCTACATAACGCTAATATTAATTTTGTAAAATAACAGTCACCCATAATCCCCAGACCTTAATATAACTTTCCTTATTAGCATATACTTTCTAGCTTTTGCCTTTATGAATACATATTTATTATTGCAACAGACCATATGCAAAATGTAATATTTCTAAGTTAGCATTGTGTCATGAAAATGACCTTTTTCCTATGTAATTTTGAGATGTAATTTTAATATTTAGCTATGTTTATGCAAGTTAATGTACCATCATATCTAAAATAACTCTCCATTATTCATCATTAAAGGCTGTTTGCAGTCATTACAGTGAGGGCTGAAATGAAGACTTCTGTGGAATGAGTTTCTTGTTCACCTTCATCCCCTCCAGACCCCGGCACAGAATCTGGTAGGCAAGAGGCATGAACAAATATTTAAAAAGTGAATTAACAAATGATACTTTTGTTTCCTTCTGATGACATTTCTTCAGGATGAACTTCCAAGAATAAGAGAGCTTACTGGGTCAAAGGTTCAAAGTTCTTCACATGTACTTGTATATCGCTTTTTAAAATATTTATATCAGTTCTTTAAAGCTTTCACTATTATTATTACTTCAAATTTTGGTCATCCAAGTGGTGCCCCGGCGTTGTTTTAATTTGCACAGTACAATGTATACAGCATCATATTCCTAGGGGTTATTCTACTTGCCTCTTTCTCCCAATGGACGTCTGGAGAGCATCCTGATCCAGCTCCAATTCCCGGCGCTCAGCCTAGGGCTTGGTCTGAAGCAGATGCTCAGTGAATATGAAGCCAATGATCCGCAGAACACTTCTGACCACTATGCTGCTGGGACATCTAAGTAAAAATGAAAAGGAGCAGTGGTTAAAGCAAACGTTCCAACTCTGCTTTCTATGTCTATTGGGACCAAGTGGGATAAGGTCAATAAAATGGAGATATGAATACCTCTGTCTCATAGAGTTGTGATGCTCTTATATAAATATACATGAGATAATAGAAATAAATGCCCAACTCAATGAAAACACTCAACAAAACACCCGCTTTATCTGGGCCCATTTAGCTAAGGAGTCTGCCTGTTTCCTTTAAAAAATCGAATGAGTTTGCCCTGGCCGGTGTCCTCAGTGGTTAGAGCATCGGCCACACCCTGAAGGATCTCAGGTTTGATTCCCAGTCAAGAGTACATACCTGGGTTGCGGGTTTGCACCCCACCCCTGGGTGGGATGCGTGCAGGAGGCAACCAGTTGAGGATTAACAAAGCAAACAAACAAAAAATTAAGTGAGCTCATAATGTGTTACAAATATTAATCTGTTGATAGTTTTACCCAATTTCGGGCAAATTTTTCATATTGTGTACTTTTAAATTTCATTTTTCTTATCAGGTTAGTATGTTTTAAAGCGTTTTGTGTATTTGAAATGGTCCTTCTTTGATTTAGTATTTTTTTCCAGCTTCAGCTGAAAAGGTCTTGATCAGAGACCTGGCTGGACTTTGAGTACATTTTAGGAACTAAAATTTAAAATCTGTTTAACTTGGTAATGTAGCCAGTTTGTGTAGGCTCACAGCATAATGCACAAACATAACTTCACCCTCCCCTTCTCAACCTGCTAGCTCATCACTACTAATCCACATGGTAACTACGTAAGCAATGTGTCACATACTGACCAATTCTGAGGGTTTGTACGTTAACTTTGGCGTCAGTGCCATACTGCTTAATTGTTTTTGGTTGTATAATACATCCTAATATTTAGTTGGATAAGGCCCTCTCCATGCCTCTTTCCAGCTTCTCAATACCACAATGATCTTACTTTGAACTATCTTTCTATTAATGATTTTTCTAGTATAGTTGACATACGATATATTAAGTTTCAGCTATACAGTATAGCGGTTAAACATTTGTATAACTTACAAAGTGATTCCCCTGATAAGCTTAGTACCCACCTGACACCATACATCATTATAATATTATTGACTCCATTCCCTGTGCTGTACTTTACATGCCCATGACTATTCTGTAACTACCAATCTGTACTTCTTTTTTAAATATATTTTATTGATATTTTACAGAGAGGAAGTGAGAGGGAGAGGGAGAGTTAGAAACATCGAGGAGAGAGAAACATCGATTCAGCTGCCTCTTGCACACTCCCCACTGGGGATGTGCCCCCAACCAAGGTACATGCCTTTGACCGGAATCGAACCTGGGACCCTTCAGTCCGCAGGCCGATGCTCTATCCACTGAGCCAAACCACTTAGGACTAATCTGTACTTCTTAATCCCTTCACCTTTTTCACCCGAGCCTCTGTAGTCCTAGCCATCCTCTCCTCAGAGGACTGGGGTCATGGGCCACTGTCTACCTGCTCACACTGGTGTTTTCTTCCTATTTCACAAGTATCCCTCTGCTAATATGCACTTAGGAAAAGAAAAAGGTGGACTTAGAGGGATGATGGAAGAGAGCATATTTCTTTGTGGATGTAAAGTTTACTCAATGAGTCTAGCATCAAAGTCACCTGCCTGGTGCTCTGATGGGTTTAGAAAACTGCAGGGTCTGAACAGTCTACTGGGTCCTTGTAGGAGACTTCCTATGCATAACCAAATTTTATTTCCACTCTAGGAGTTTGTCAAATGCTTGTGTTGCCAAGAATTGAATCATAAAGGCAACTGGGTTCAATGGGTATAAAGATGCTTGGTGCTTTAGTTTCAGCCTGGCAATAACAACATGATTTTCCCTTCAGGAGTAGCAAGCAAAGGTGTTTTTATGGCTATGAAAGAGCAGCTATAAAAACTTGACATCACTGAGCGGTCCAGTTTTAATCCAGTGGAGTGGATATGTGAGTAACAACTTATTTTTCCTTCTGTTTTTCTGACACTATTATTGGTACGAAAACTTTCATCTATTCTTTCCACATTTGTTCCCAATGAACAAAGCTCAAAGCCACTTAACAGAATTGCCTTGTGACCAGCCCAGTGGCTTTCCCTAGCTTGAGTGGCTGGTTCCAAACGCTGTTTATAATATTACCAATACAAAGCCCAGTAATTCAAATCACTCTCCAATAAATCAAGTTATGGACAAGTAGTGTTATGAAAAAAACATATATAAAAGTAACACATACTTTTAAATTTTTTCTTAATATTTTCCAATGAGATTATTTTGATTGATCAAGGAAGAAAGAATCTAGAAGGAAGGGAGGGAGGGAGGGAGGGAAGACCCTCAGGGCTATATTAATAAAGTTTCATTGATTGGGTGGTTTAAACAACAGAAATTTATTTTCTCACAGTTTCTGAGGCTAGAAGTTCAAGACCAAGGTGTCAGCAGGGCTGGTTCTTGTCAAGGGCTGTAGGGAAGATCTGTTACAGACCTCTCTCTACTTGGCTTGGATATGGTTGTCACCTCCCCATATCTTCACACAGTCTTTTCTCTGTGTCTCTGTGTCCTTATCTCCTCTTCTAAGGACACCAATTTGATTAGGACCCACCCTAAGGACCTCATTTTAATGTATTTGGTGTACCATTTAATAATACAGATTTGGGCCCTAACCGGTTTGGCTCAGTGGATAGAGCGTCGGCCTGTGGACTGAAGGGTCCCAGGTTCGATTCCGGTCAAGGGCATGTACCTTGGTTGCGAGCACATCCCCAGTAGGAGGTGTGCAGGAGGCAGCTGATCGATGTTTCTCTCTCATCCATGTTTCTGGCTCTCTATCCCTCTCCCTTCCTCTCTGTAAAAATATCAATAAAATATATATATATTTTAAAATAATAATAATAATACAGATTTGGTGTACCAGTTAATAATGCGGACTTGATGTACCATTTAATGATGCAGATTTGGTGTACCGTTTGGTAATGTGGATTTGATGTACCGTTTAAAAATGCGGGTTTGAGGTACTGTTTAAAAATGCGGATTTGAGGTACCATTTAGTAATGCGGATTTGAAGTACTGTTTAATAATGCACACTTGGTGTACCGGTTAATAATGCACACCAAATTACCTCTTTAAAGACCCTATCTACAAACAATTAGGAAGATACTGAGAGTTAAGACTTCAACATGTGATTTTAGGGGGGACATAATTCACCCATAACAGTCCTTACCACCCATCAACTTGTAGTGAGAATTAGGAAATCTTTGAACAGTAAAAGGAAAAGAAACCACTCACTCAAATCAGAGTGAGGCATTCCTAATATTTTGACATTTTTCCTTCCCAGTTTCATTTTTTGTAATGTGTAGTTTTGTTAACATGACTGAAATCATACTATATACACAACTTTAATTCTAGCTTTCTCCAATTAATGTTATAAAATGAGCAGTTTACGTGTATTACACATTTACATTTTATGTTATTTTCTCTAAGTTTGGGGATCACAGTGAATTTGCCTTATGAAAAGCATTTCATCATCTGATTCTATTTTTGCCATCAATTTGTTTCTATAACAAGAGATGACTTATTTATTGAATGTCTAAAAGAACTTAAGAATGAGGTTCTGCTTTTTTTCTTAACCAATATATTTTTTATAAAACTGTATATCTGTCCATTTTTTCCTTTCTGGTTTTACATCTGCCTAGGTTTTTTATTTTATTTATGCATACTGGTATTTATGGCTTTTAATAAGACATAATTCATTGCCTTTTTAAATTTTAATACAATGTAATATTTATATGAAGTTCATCTCTTTTATATTAGTTGTTTACTCTTCTCATTTTTAAATAGTTCATTAATTATTTTTCTCTGTGTTTCCTTTGTTAGATTTACCAACAATCTATTTATTTTGCTATGGTTTTCTAGATGTAGTCATGATTATTTATTTATTATTTCTAATACTTTTGTATATTTGTCTAAATTTGTTTCTTCTTTTATCTTTATTTACATCCTTTTAAATTCTATTGAAATGTTTGTTCTTTGAAAATTCTAACTAAATTCAAAAATTAATTTTCTCTAAAAAATTATCTTACATACTATACTGTCACCTACTCATGAGTTTTATAAAGGAATGAAGCAATTTTACTTTTATTTTAAACATTCTGTCCTTATATCCTTAATGAATTCCTTAAATAAGAAGTTATGTAGGAGAGTGAGATTGTCAGGGGGGCCGGGGAGGTTTCCCATTGATTTTTAGATAGTGAAAAGGAGGGAGGAGGGGGGAGAAAGAGAGAGAGAGTTAATACATTTTTTCTTCTGTAGAATTATTTCTTTTTAAATATATTTATTTATTTATTTATTTCAGAGAGGAATGGAGAGGGAGAGGGAAATAAAAACATCGATAATGAGAGAGAATCATGGATCAGCTGCCTCCTGCATGCCCCACACTGGGGACTGAGCCCACAGCCTGGGCCGGTGCCCTGACAGGAAATCAAACCATGACCTCCTGGTTCATAGGTCGATGCTCAATCACTGAGCCTGCCAGCTGGGCTAGAATTATTTCTTCAGATAAAATTCTGGGACTACGATTATAGAGGCAAAAAAAAATGAACCCCTAAACACCTTCTTGCAGATAGCACGTGCACAAGTCCAGGGAGTACTCCTCATAGGCTTACATTGGGAATGTCACCCGCTGAGTCCCACTGCTTCACCTGCATGGCCTTGAGTGGCAGCCCTGTAATGCATCCTGAAATACCAGCCTATTGCTAGGTCACTTCTTAAGGATTAGCCCAAAAGAGTCTTAAGAATAAAACACCAGCCCTGGCCAGTTTGCTAAGTGGTTAGAGCATCGGCCCTTGGACTGAAGGGTCGCGGTTCAATTCCCAGTCAAGGGCATGTACTTTGGTTGCAGGCTTGATTCCAGGCCCTGGTCGGGGCTCATGCAGGAGGTAACCAATCCATGTGTCTCTGGAGACACATCAGTTTCCCTCTTTCTCTCAAATCAATAAAAATTTTTACAAATGTACTTTTTAAAAAAGCGAGCACTCAGCCTGGTGTTCCTTCCCTGATTTGCTATGAGTAAATGTCTCCGTCCTTTGTCACAGGATTCCCTGTCTTCTTCCTGTCACTTGGCATCTTTGTGTCCCTGTGCATTTTCCAAAACTCAGGATGCCAAGCCTCCCGGCCAGTTAAACGCAGTCGGCACCTCGTGCAGAGGCAATTTCATCTCTGCGACCAGCAGCGATAATCCACGAGAAGGCGGGTTTGCCTGCCGTGGAGTGGAGATGGGCAGCAGGTGGTTTTCAGTCATTTCGACAGCCCCTCATTGAGCTGGCGCCTCTTTCTAAAGCACAGCAGGAAAAGTGCTCAGTTGTCAATCCATACAAGCCATTTTGTAAGAATTTCCCTTAAAAGCTTGCCTAATTGATGACAAAGCCATTGGCTGCCTTTGACCACAGTTAGAGCATTAAAATAAGGTAATCGGTTACTTGATTTCCTGTAGCTGTTTCGAACTCAGTTATGTTTTATTTCAAGAGGCCAGGTTGCATGCATTGTAACCTATGCTGTGCATGGCTTTAGGAATCTATATATATAAAAGGCTAATATGTAAAGTGTCCCCTCCAGAGTTTGACTGGAAGACCGGGAGTTCGATCGCTTGCTATGACCACCCGGGGGCAGTGCGGAATGAAGGAAAGCCCCTGGCGGCAGCAGGCAGCTGGGGAAGGGAGGCCCCAGCCGGTAGCCGGAAGGCCCCAGCTGGCAGCCAGAAGGCCCCAATCCGCCCTGATCGCCGGCCAGGCCTAGAGACCTTATCCGTGCACGTATTTCATGCACTGGGCCTCTAGTTAATTATAAAGCAGATCCTCCAGATATGATCTGGGTTGATTCTCATTCTGATCCCAAGACCAGTATCCTGGTTAACATTAGTCTCCCAAAAGAAAGAAAATTCTATATATAAAGAGAAAAGATTTTTTTTTAATGTTGAATTCCATGCTACAGTGAAGACATTGGGGATCATTAGGCCAAGACATATCTGAAGTATAAGTGTAAACATTTGATTCTAGGCTGATTTATTCCTCTGAAAAACAAACCCACCATAAATGGTAAACACTATGTCTAGACTCCGGTAAAATCCCAAACCCTGTTATTTAGAACTGATTGGGCGCTCTGTGGATGTTGATTTTGAGTGAACTCCAAAAAGAATCATTTGAAGAAATAATTACTTTTTCGGTTTACAAATTCGATGCAGTTGGTTGCCTCATGTAACCCCTGAGTTCTCTCTCTCCTGTGGTTTTCATCAATTTTATACTTAATACCTGTTACTAAAATGGAAACATTTTCCAAATATGATCTAGAGCTATGGCATTGATTTTAATGAGAAGAAGCATATCTTGCATCTATGTGAATAATGCATTCAGAAGTTTCCTGAAGGCTTGAACCTTTTTTGTATTCCTCTCCACCGGCCCTACGTCCGGTCCTCCGGCCTTGACCCACTGGGGCTAGAGACACAAGTGAAGGCAGACCACTCCCCTGAGTCTATAACACCTGAATCACCACGATTCTAGGAGCAGAACCCCAGGAGCATGTCAGAGCCAGAGAGTTGAGTCCATTATCCAAATGGACCAGCCAATTTGAGCAGACAAGTAAGAGGCAAGTTAGCGATGAGGACATTTTAAAGGCCAATGTTTGGGTAACCGCCAAGAAGCACAACTGCTAATCCCCTGTTAACAGTAGGTTTAGTTTTGTAAGAAGCTGCCAGACTATCTTCCAAAGTGGCTGCCCCATTCTGCATCCCACCAGCGATGGAAGACAGTCCCTGTTGCTCCACGTCCTCGCCAGCATTTGGTGATGTCTGTGTTCTTGGTACATTTTATTTTAGTACGAGAGGCCCGATGCACGAAATCTGTGCAAGGGGCTCAGGCCCTGCCAGCCACAGTGGCTGCCTCTGCCTCGGCTCCCGTCGCCGCGGCTTCATCCAGAAGGTTGTCCGGAAGGACGTCTGGTCTAATTAGCGTATTATGCTTTTATTATTATAGATGTGTCTCATGCAATACTTGGGACGCACTTGGACTAAAAAAATGGCATTTGTTTACCTGAAATTCAAATTTACCTGGGCGTCCTGTATTTTATCTGACACCCACACTCTTGGGAGACAGAAGTCGGTGCTAACCTCCTGCCCTATGACTCCCCCCTCCCCCGTCTTAGGGTCCAGAGGAGCCAGCAGCCTGCAGGCATGCCCCGTTTGCTCAGTAAATGTGCAGGAAGATTGGTGGGTAAATTGGACATTGTGGGAATTCAAAATCAGATGGTACATACAAACACCATGAGATAAATTACCCACATTAGCTTTTACTTAAACTATAATTGAATATGTGAATAGAAAATTCGTGTAATGTATTGATACCATCTGGTGTTCCAATTTTATACCCCGTTTTTTCATCTGTGTTAATTTAAACAAGATTGAATTTTCCCCCCACATGTGGTTTTGTTCCATTAATTACTCTGTTTCCACTTGGAGACCATTGTATCGACCATGATCCTAGGTGGAGCTAATAATTTGTAGGTAATAGAATAAGCCAATGTTCTTACCAGTTATACACATGCTAAGACTCGATAGTTTACCTCAATACCAGGACCGAGCACTTCCCAGCAGTACACTGCCTTCCCCCAAAAAGCATGTCAATAGATTTGAATTCATTCATGCATGTATCCTTCTGTATCTCTGTTTACTGCCTACTACCTGCCAGGGACTTGCTGAGTCCTAAGGACAGAATGAGATATAGACACAGTTGGTCCCAGCAGCTATGGCGTCTCAGCCTGGTGAGAGATTCAGACCCATAAGCGGATAAGGACAGTGCGATTCACTAAGACTCAATTACAGTGCTCTGGGGACACACGGGAAGGAGTCCCTAATATGATAGAAAGGAGAAAAGTGAGTAGAGAGGTAAATGGCAAAGGAGAGGCAGTCAGAGAACATGAGCCGAGAGGCCGCAGGAAAAGGCTTTTAACACGATTCCTGGCTGCATTGTTCCGCTGAGTGCTCTAGGCGTGTACAGGACTCTGTGGTTTAAGCAGCACATTCAGAGATTTTCATACACACATTACCGTCTCTGCCTTAAACTTGTGTTGCTATGGTGTTATCTTTATAAGACAAAGAAAGCTGTAAAGTGTTCCAGGGTAAAGAAGGCTAGCGATCTGTAACTGAGTACGAAGCCTGACCCTGGGCCGGATCCCATAGTGGAGGGAGATGCTGTGAGGACCAGAATTGGGTCAACTGACAAAACAGCGACAGGAGCAGTGGGTTAAGCTATTGCATCCTGTTACGTTCAGGTAGCTGCTAACTGTACTGTTATATAATAGCCTTATTCTTAGGCAATACAGACTGAGGTGTTCACGTGTTAAAGACCATGATGTGCGTGACTTATCTTCAAGTGCACATGCCTGGGTTGTGGGCTCGATCCCTGGTGTGAGGCGTGCAGGTGGCGGCTGATCGATGTTGCTCTCGATGCATATATTAACATATACATGTGTGTACATATGGAGAGAGAGTACAAATGACAAATGAAGGAAATAAGGTAAAATGTTAACAGTAGCTGAAACAGGGCACCTGTGTTCTCAGTACTCTTTTCTTCTTTTAAATGATTTTTCCATTGATTTTAAGAGAAAGAGGGAAAAAGAGGGAGAGAGAGATGTAATGTGTTGTCCCTTTGGTCAGGGACTTGGAAGAAGTGCTGTTGTTTTGAAATTCAAATGTATCTGGGTATGCTATAGTATATCTACATTGTATCCTATATTATGGCGAGCTTCCCAGGAGGTTCTCGACAAGCATTTGTTGCATTTATGAATAAAATAAGAAAGCAATGAAGCTTACCAAGTGCGTACTACATCCTTTCCATCTCACTGCCCTCTCCCACAGGTGTGTAAGAGTTTGACGCACTAACCCTTTTTCTTTGTGGTTTCTAGGGATGTCACCTGTGCCCCAGGGGGAAGCTATCCTAACGGAGTCAGAGAATACGAAAGGTAAAGGTTTGCGTGTACGATGGGAAGACTGTGGAGGAATCACTGCTCAGCCAATGCTTTCTCCTCTGTCTAGTCTAGACATGGGCCACCGGGAGTGGAGGGAGGTGACAGTTGTTCCTGAAAAGAGGGGCTTCTGCCCTAACCGGTTTGGCTCAGTGAATAGAGCGTTGGCCTGTGGACTGAAGGGTCCAGGTTCGACTCCAGTCAAGGGCATGGACCTTGGTTGCGGGCACATCCCCAGTACGGGGTGTGCAGAAGGCGGCTGATCTATGCTTCTCTCTCATCGATGTTTCTAACTCTCTGTCCCTCTCCCTTCCTCTCTGTAAAAAAATTAATAAAATATTTTTTTTAAAAAAAAAAAGAGGGGCTTCTTTTCCCACCTGGTTGAATACTGGGTCCACAGGACCAGGAGGGTTCCCAGGGAGATGGGGGAATCCAAAAATTGAGGAGCCCTCTGTCCTCCTTTCTGTCCTGCTCCGCGGGAGCCTGGATTCACCAGCCATTGCTGTGTAGCACTAGCGCCCGAATCTCTCGGCATACAGCACCAGGCGTTCATTTTTGCTCGCAGGTTTGCAGCTTGGTCGTGGCGGCTCTGTTTCAGGCTGTGGGTCTCTGCACTGCGGTCTCTTTGAGAGTTGTTCTCTGTCTTTTCCAGGGATTGCTGAGATCCCTCAGGCGTCAGCTTCTGGCCTCGGCTATGCAAAAACCAGGAGGGCAACTTCATGGGTGATGAAGCCACTTTCCCTGTAGGAGCCTGGTCAAGGAGCAAGACCAGTGGAATCCAGAAGAGGGTCTCTCCGGAGAGGCTTTGAGAACACACAGCTTGCCGCCTCCAGGCAGCCCCCCGGGAGTGCTGCTGAGGAGGAGAAAGGCTGGGGCAGTTGCTGGCTCTGGGGCTGGCAGGTGAGAAGCTGCTGGTGGACTCCGGCTGCAGCCTTCCAGTTTGACTGCCTCCATTAACACTCTATGTATCATGGCTCTGCACTGGGCTTTCTCAGCCGCTGAGTCAGTAGGGGGAGTATTTAATTAAAATCACTGTGATGCTGTGGAAATGAGAGGTTGGGAAGCCAGCCAAGCTCCCCAGCCCTTCTCCCTCGCTGGTCCTTCTGTGCAGACTGCCAGGCTGGGGCCCGTGACCCTCCCTCTGTCCTCTCTCACCAGGCAGATGGCACAATTGAGCTTCGAACATCAAGAGGGTGGCGCTGGTGCATTTGACAGCTGTGCACCGGAATGGAGGGGACAGCTTCTGTTTCATTTGACAAACCATTGCGGGGAGACTGGTGGCAACAAAAGTGAAGTTGTGTTGTTACTAGATTACACGGAACCTGCTTCCACGGGTGATGTGCACCAGGGTGTGTGGAGGGTGGAGAAGCAAAGGATCCTTTTTCTTTGGAGTCTGAGCTGAGATCTGGCCCAAACTTGCCTGATGAGGTCTCTGGGAATGTGGGCCACGCCGGTGGTCCAGGCCAACATCAAACGGCCCTTCTCTCTTTCTAAGCCCAAACCAAGAATTTGGGGTTTGATGGACCCCAGTGCGTAGCACATGGCAGAGGGGAGAGTGCTGATCACGTGTGCCCTGGAAGAGAAGACGGGGCTGGTGAGGTGCTAGGGTGCCAGCCTGCTCCAGCCACTAAGGTAACTGCATGACATGAAACGGAGCAGAGGAGGGCCTCCCAGCGCATCACCTTACAACCTGGGGCCACATGGACCACCAGAGCTGTGGACTCTCCCCCAGGATACAGGCTCCTGAAGAAAAGGGGGAGCGAGGGGCAAGGGGCTCGAGTGCCTTCTCTCCACTGCTAGCCCACACCTGCTATGGTCCAGGCTCGGAGCTGGGCCCCAAGGCTTCAAACGTGAATAAGGTGCCACACCTGCCTTCCAACACTGCTTCTCTTGCAGGAGACAGATGCTTGATGCGGTGTGTCAAGTCTCACTGTTTTGGGAAGCTTTCCTGGTCTCATCTCATACTGGCTTCCCCCCTCACATCCCCCTTAGCTGAGTGTGAGTGTGTGTGAGTGTGTGTGTGTGTGTGTGTGTGTGTGTGTGTGTGTGTGTGTGTGTATGCTCCGCGTTTGAGCCCCACGACCTTTGCATAGGACACCCTGGGGAACAAGAAACCAGCCAGCAGTCATCCTGACACTTGTGTGCATTTCTAATTCCTCACTTTATTGTTAAATTGCTTCTCAAGTCTAACCAGCCTCAGTACTTCACACGGACTACACTGAGCGGCCAGATTATGATGATCTCTGAACGCATAATCATCTGGCCACTCAGTGTGTGTGTGTGTGTGTGTGTGTGTGTGTGTGTGTGTGTGTGTAAATTAGAGGACCAGTGCATGAATTCGTGCATGGGTGGGGTCTGGCCAGCCTGGCCAGGGGGAGGGGATATGGGTGGTTGGCCGTTCTGCCTGCTGGTCGAACTCCTGGTCGAGGGGACAATTTGCATATTAGCCTTTTATTATAAGGATATACACTGTGTGGCCAGATTATTATGCGTTCAGAGATCATCATCATCTGGCCACTCAGTGTATTTCCAGGAGGGTCTGTCCTCAGATACCCCCATTCCCATCCCAAATCCACTTGTGCAAACTGGTTGAATAGCAATGACGAGAAAGGAGAAGAAGTGGCTTTGCAGGGTGGAGACGGTCCTGTGCAAAGGGTGTGGGTGTTGAGCACCCTGTCCACTCTCGCAGCTGCGAGTGGATTTGCGGGGAAGCTCCTCACTGATGCTCGTGTTCGAGAGGACAAGGGTCTCAAGGTCTGGCCTGTTCCTAGTAAATGTTGTCTTGCTAAATGTTAAGATGCAGCTGCAAACAGGATGAGCTTGACAGTAACTCAACCAGATAAGTGTAACCGCCTGCAAAGAGGAAATCAATGTGTAACTGACCAAATAGTATACGTAAGCAATGGGTAAGCTCCCCTTCCTGGGGACAGAGCTGTCTGGACCTGCTGCAGGTAAACAAGGCCACCTTGCGATGACAACCGCGTCTCATGCTGGAAGCGCACACAAGGTGGCGAGCCCCACACGGCCACTCCCCGAGCCAATCTGTCCCCAACATGCGACCCATTACAAACCATCTATAAAAATAAGGCTTGAGTCCTGTCTGGTTTGGCTCAGTGGTTAGAGCATCAGCTGGCACACCGAAGGGTCTTGGCTTCGATTCTTGGGCAAGAGCCTGGGCTTCGGTTGCAGGCTCCACCCCCGGCGTGCAGGAGGCAACCAATCGATGTGTCTCTCTCACATCGATGTTTCTCGCAGCCTCTCCCCCTCCCTTCCACTCTATCTCAAAGCAGTGGAAAAATATCCTCCGGTGAGGATTAAAAAATAGTAAGACTTGTGACACTGCAATGGTGTCCATGTAAAATGGGCTTAGCAGAGTGTCAGCTGTTTCACCAGTGAAGGTGGATACAGGTCAAGGTGTTCGCTTCCCGGGAATTCTGCTGCACACGCCACAGACATGCGCTTTTCGAAGATTCTCTGCGAGCTGTGTCCACGGCCACCTGGCCTTCCTCCCCGACAATACCCAGCTCACGGTCCCATGGTTCCTCCTAGGGCCTGACTTCCCCGCCTCGCTGTGTCTCCAGTCGTCACCGCAGCCTCAGGCCTCTACAAAGACTCTGAACGTTGTTCACATCCCCATTTTTACAAACACCCGCGTGATGCCCAGCTCTCGAACCTTTCGGTGCCTTAGCTTCCTCATGTGAAAAACGGGCACGTTATTCTAACCTTGAAGGATAATCATGAGGATCGAACTGACATTCACGCCCCAGCCGGTTTGGCTCACTGGAGAGAGTGTCAGCCTGCAGACTGAAGAGTCCCGGGTTCGATTCCGGTCAAGCGCATATGCCCGGGTTGTGGGCTCAATCCCCAGCAGGGGGCGTGCAAGAGGCAGCTGACCAATGATTCTCTCTCATCATTAATGTCTCTATCTCTCTCTCTCCCTTCCTCTCTGAAATTAATATATTTTTTAAAAAAAAACAAAAATACTGACATTCACTATGTCACTTCTGACTCATTGTTTTTACTCTCAATCCAGCTATTTATAGTGTGCATATTTTTCTTACTATGTCCTTCCAGAGTGATATGTATAATAATAAAAGCATAATATGCTAATGAGACCAGACGCCCTTCCGGACATCCTTCCAGACGACCTTCCAGACAAAGCCAGGGCTGCGAGGGCAGCCCGGGTCCCGGGTGCCAGGGGGAAGCCGGAGCCGGCAGCCAGGGGAAGGAAGGCCTACTCTTGCACGAATTTCGTGCATTGGGCCTCTAGTAACAAATAAAATGGTTTTCCCAGCATTTTAACTTATTGGATAAAATCCCAGGGTTTCATCTGGTTAAGACCAATATTTCATCTGGTTAGCATCTGCAAGACATTGACAAGTGTACTTCTATCTGCTTTTTATTCATCATCATAGGGGGAAATCTCATAGCACTGTGAACTTAGCTTACTTTATTTATCCTGAACTGAAATAAGTAAATAAAAGCAGCAAATGGGAAAGTAAATCACAGCCACAACACAGCAATTGCCTCTGGATGCCCTGTGTTTGGACATGTCGATGTTTTGTATAAGTCTTAACTGCTTCTTCTTTTAAGTGAAATTACAAATAAATGCCATACTTACCAAGCGTAAACTATGCAATTTCTTCCCATTATTCAATGCTGGATGCAACAGTGCAGTTAAGAGTTCCTCGGGAGAAAATGAGCCGTTCTTGACAAGAAGAAAACTAGAAGCATGCCACTTTGTCCACAATCTGCAAGATTTGGCTCAAAGTGTTAATGCTTTTAATTCCCATCTGAGTAGCAATGGGAACAAGCAATTAGTGGTCCATTTCCTGTTCTCAGGGTTTGCGCAAGGGCCAAGCAATCGAGGGGTGTTATTCTGACTCCAGAAACAGTTCCCACAGAGGAGAGAGCTTGGCAGACGCTAGGAGCACTTTATTCTTGTGGCTTGTTATTCCTTGAAGTAAAAGGTGTGTCAGAGTGTAAGATGCAGAAAGGAAGGCAAGGGTCCTTACTTCTGCTCCACGCACTCAGCCTTGGCCAAAGCTCTCCCTCCGTCAGTGGTAAGAAGACAGGGGATGCAGACCAATGTTTTTGTGCCTCTTACGCTGTGGGTATGTTTTTACAACGGATGTGCACTTCCTACAGGCAGGACAGGAATGAAGGGTTGTCTGGACTCATGTCTGCTTTGCCAATGCCTCCCGCAGGAATCACCTCCCTTTTCTGGCTCTCGGTCCCCCAACTATACAATGAAAGACTTGGAGGAGAGGTTCTGTATGTGTGTTGAGATCTATGCTTCCGCAGTTCCAGGAAGCGACATTTCCACTGGCCAAGCTTGTTTTCCCGATAATTCTCTCATTGGTGATGAAAAAATCATATTTATATTTTTATTGATTTCAGAGAGGGAGAGAGAAAGAGAAACATTAGTGATGAAAGAGAATCATTGAATAGCTGCCTCCTACATGCCCCCTACTGGAGATCGAGCCAGCAATAGGGCATGTGCCCTGACCTGGAATCAAACCGTGACCTCCTGGTTCATAGGTTGATGCTCAACCACTGAGCCACACCGGCTGGCACATTTTTTGACTTTTAAATGTGGCGAGGATAAGATGAAAGTCAGTGACTTCAAAAACCTGGTTGTGCATGAAGGTTGTCTAGGGAGATATTTTATTTTTCATTAAACTTTTACTGAAGTATGACTTACACTCATGCAGAAAAGTATACCAACTGGTGTGTGTTCACAACGTGAGCACAGCCCTGTACCTAGGTGGATTGAGAAACAGCACACGGCCGGCTCCCAGGAAGCTTTCAAAGCCCAGATCCCCAAGTCCTGGTGGACCACTGAATCAGAAGCAATCGGGTATGAGCCAGGGATCATTATCTTTAACAGGCTCCCGGCTGACACTGTCACTTGCAGACCTCTGAGGCAGACATCATTAATTTGTTAGTGTTGTTCAAATAAATAGGGAGGGCTCCGATCATCGCCACGGGAAGGACTCGAACTGCATCAGCGTGTCCGCCTGTGGGAAATTTTGTCAACCTGGAATCACCACCAACAGGAAGAGGCTCGGCCCCAGGCCAGACATTCTGCTCAGAGCCCCATGTGCATCCTTCCTAATCCCCACAAGGACCCTGCAATGCCTGTGTTAGACACTTACTTTACAGATGACGTAGCCAAAGCTCAGAAGGATTCAACGAAGTACATAAAATCACACAGTCAGTGTTAGGTTTAAAAGTTGATCAAATGCAAAAATCTACAGTCTTTCCATCCACCTTGTCCCACAGGCTTCAACCTAAGACTAAAACCTGTTCCAACACAACCAACAAACAACCGCTGAATACACGCCGGAGTGAGTAATGGCTGGCACAGGTGGTGGTTCATCCTATTTTTCAATCACTGCCTCAGTTCCAGCACAGGTTAATTCTCACTGTATTATGGAGTTTCTATATAAAAGTTCCATAGCTGTATCTTTTTTTTTTTTTTTTTTGAGATCAGATAAAGTTGTTTCTCCGTTCATAGGATTTACAGAGGAATGCCTTCACTCTAGAAACGCAGTTTTGGTCAGATGGAAGGGCCAGGCGCTGCACATATTCCTTTACTGATTGGAACTTTTGTTGTAGCGGTTCTTGTTGGAAAAAATGTTAGCTATCTTTTAGGGCTTAAAAGGGTTACATAAATGCTCCCCCCACACACACCCAGTTGTGTTTAATTGTAGAGGCAAGTAGAATCAATATTCCATAAAACCCTTGAAATTCACAATAGACTCTCCATGGATTCACCCCCCCCCCCACCCTGCATCCCTTTGTTTTATTTTATCATTCTTTTCGTTTTCATATTTTAGGGCTGGAGATTAGTACCTTCCATCTGACATGCATACTCTTTTTTGTTGTTGTCAATCCTCTCCCAAGGATATTTTTCCATTGATTTTTAGAGAGAGTGGAAGGGAGGAAGAGACACGGAGAGAGAAACATCGCTGTGAAAGAGACACATTGATTGGTTGCATCCAGCACACGCCCCAACCATGGGCAGGGATCAAGCCTGCAACCGAGGTACATGCCCTTGACCAGAACTGAACCCAGGACCCTTCAGTCCATGGGCCGATGCTCTATCTATTGAGCCAAACTGGCTAGGGCTGACATGCATCCTCTTAAAAGAAATGCGAAGTGTGATAGTGAGTAGAAAAGACAAAGGTGGAAAGCCGGTTTGGCTCAGTGGATAGAGCCTCGGCCTGTGGACTGAAGGGTCCTGGATTCGATTCCAGTCAAGAGCACATGCCTGGGTTGTGGCTTGATCCCCAGTGGGGGGTGTGCAGGAGGCAGCCAATCAATGATTCTCTCTCATCATTGATGTTTCTATCTCTCCCTCTCCCTTCCTCTCTGAAATCAATAAAAGTATTTTTTTTTTTAAAATGACAAAGGTGATCGCTTCTCGGCCTTTTGGCTAAGATCAAGTGTAAAAATGACAAAGGTGGAAAGGACTGAGGTCAGAGATGGATCAAATCACGTCTTCTCACAGTTAACCGAGACCCCGATGTCATAATGATAAATACTAACAAAATTAGATCTAGTGGAGGATGCTGAAAGTGAGGACTGATTAAGAACGAATGGCAGTGACTTACTCATAAGATTACACGCCAACTTTTCTTGGACAACAGATCTGAACTAGGGCCATTTTGTTCCCCAGAGGAGGTTTGTCAATGTCTGGAGACTCTGGGTTGTCCTATGAGGGAGGGGATCTGTTGGCATCTATTGGGTAGAGGCCAGGGATACTGCTAAACATCCGAGAATCCACAAGGCAGCCCTAACCGCCCCCCAACAAAGAACTCCCCGGTCTCAAATACCAATGGTGCCCAGCTTGAAAGAGCCTCGTTTAGGAGACAGTAAGAAATCTCACGCGGAGACCAGCTTTTCTGTAAAAACAATGGGAAAGGCTAAGTTATTTCTCCCTGGATTGAATAACATGGTACTAAGGAGGCCATATATCTGACCGGGCTTGCTTAGCTGCTAAATCAGTTCCCCTCAGGGCTGGACCGGAAAATGGAGCTAAGAGGAACCACTTCCTCTTTAGGACTCGGGTTATTAAGCCTTTCTAATCTCCTCTACCCCAGCACTTTCCCTTCCCAACCGACCTCCTCGAAGGGCAGCATTTGCTATTCTAATGAGAAATAACACACAGCTAAAAAATGATAGCAATGCAAAAATCGTCTCTTGAGCAAAGTTAATTTAGGTGTATAAAATCTCAATTGAAATATCCCTATTTTTTTTTTTTTTTAGAACTCTAACTTGGAATACATGTGGCTGCCATGGTGTCCCTAGGAGCCAGTTGCTAAGGAAACCAAAAGCCAACCCACAGCTGATGCGCTCCATCCCTATGGAATTCCATTATGGCCCATCAGTCATTTTCAGGCTTAGAGACACCACAGCGAACAAAATGACGACTTTATCTGTTTATCCCAGGAGAACAGTTTCAAGAAATAGATTTACCCAATGCCATCAGATTATCTAATGACCCCTCCTGGTAATGAGACAGAAAATGGATAGCACTCAGAAATGCTATGTCGGAATACATTTCCAAATTCTTAATACTGTGATTATAAAAAATGCAAAGTTTACTTTCTGATAGGTTTAAAGACTATAACCACAATAATAATAATAGGCAAGGCCAATTATATACTGCATATAAGTGGTTATTGTGTAGGGCACAACGCATTAACTTAAATATAATCTTGCATATTTGCTTAAAAACTGGTTTTAAAAATCCCATGTAACTGTTCCATAGTGTGCCAGGCACAGGACGTGGTCTCTGTGTGTGTGTGTGTGTCTGTGTGTGTGTCTGTCTGTCTGTCTGTGTGCCTGTGTGTGTGTGTCTGTCTGTGTGTCTGTGTGTGTGTGTGTCTGTGTGTATCTGTGTGTGTGTCTGTGTGTGTGTGTCTGTGTGTGTGTCTCTCTGTGTGTGTGTGTGTCTCTGTGTGTCTGTGTGTGTGTCTGTGTGTCTGTGTGTGTGTGTGTCTGTGTGTGTGTGTCTCTGTGTGTCTGTGTGTGTGTCTCTGTGTGTCTGTGTGTGTGTCTCTGTATGTGTGTGTGTGTCTGTGTGCCTGTGTGTGTGTCTCTGTGTGTCTCTGTGTGTATGTGTGTGTGTGTCTGTGTGTCTGTGTGTATGTGTGTGTCTGTGTGTGTGTCTGTGTGTATGTGTGTGTGTGTCTGTGTGTGTGTGTGTGAGTGTGCTCCTCCTGGTATGATTACACTGGGAACACTGTAACAATGGCCAGGGAGAGTTGTCAGTCAAGGTACCAAGATGACAATGTGTAGAAGGAACAGTTGTCAGAAACTGGAATAGAAAAAGCTGGCCCTTCCGTGGGCCTGTTTGGCTTCCTCACAAGATGGCAGCTGGATTCCTCAGAGAGAAAAAGACCGATGGGGGGCGGGGGGGGGGGGAGAGAGAGAGGGAGGCAGTCTGGTGGTAGCTTGGACTTGCTTTTCTAACTTAGTCTTGGAAGCCGCTGGCTGGGTTCTCCTCATGGAGCCCATTGCAAAGCCTGCCGGATGGATGTCAAGGGGAGGAAGCACAGACCCCCCCGGTCATGATCACCTTGGGAGAACATGTGGAAGGAGGTCTATTGATGCAGCTGCCTTTGGAAAGTAAATTCTGCCCCAGAGAACACGTGATTTGTGTATTTGGAAAGACACTCGGGCTTCTTTGAGGAGAAGGAATTACTGGGAGGTGAGGGTGGAAATGGAGCCTGGCCTGGTGGCCCACGCAGTCCTGGGGAGAGATGGTGGCTTAGACTATGGCGGAGGGATGCATATAAAAAGCAGGAATGAGTTCAGGACTGAGGACTCAGTTTGGACACGTTAAAGACCTAATTAGCTTCGAAGACTAAGGGGAAGAATGAGCAAGGGTGAGTGTGCAGGGAGATGCTTTTCTCACCTTCAAAGGTGCAGCGGGGCCTGACCCTCAATGGGACCACGTGTGTATATTTCTTCCCACTCTCTTCCAAATGTGTGGGACTCGCTCTGCAGGCTACCTAAGGGTGGGCTTTTGGATTGTTTATATTATCATCATCATTATTACAGGCACTCGTGTTTGGAATGGGTGTTTTGGGAGAAGAACCCTATGCTACCAGGAAATGAAGAACTGTGGTAGACCAGCAGAGAGCAGCTCATGTTGGTGGTGAAGAAAAATCTGGAAGGTTGTCTCTGTTCCTCCAGAGTGCCTGCAGGAAGCCTGTTCTGGAGGCACAGGCTGGAGTCAAAACAAGTGCCCCTGACTTCCTCTCCAGCCACACCAGCATGCTCCCTAATGAGCTTTGGGGGGAAATGGGCCCCAGGCCCATGGACCTGTGGGTGTCAGTCAAGTCAGATCCCACCCTCCTCCCTGGGCCCTGCATCCCAGACCTCTTACAGTAGTCTCCGCACTCCTGCTGCGAGTCCCAGAGAACGGGAGCCAGCACTGAACCAGACACACCAGGCTCCAGTCCCAGCTCTGCCACTTCCGAGTTATTTGACCTTGAAACAGTTCTTCAACCTTTCTGGGTCTGTTTCCTTCTCCATAGAATGATGACGAGAATCCTATCTCATAGGGTTTATTGTAAAGTTATCCCTGTCTCATAGGGTTTATTGTAAAGTTAAATGAAACACCAAAAGAGTCGCTAACAGAGTCTGACACATAATGAGTGCTCAATAAATTGTAGTGATAACTATTATATATTAATGGATGAGAGCCCTAACCGGTTTGGCTCAGTAGATAAAGCACCAGCCTTCCGACTCAAGGGTCCCCGGTTTGATTCCCGTCCAGGGGATGTACCTTGGTTGCGGGCACATCCCCAGTAGGGGGTGTGCAGGAGGCAGCTGATCCATGTTTCTCTCTCATCGATGTTTCTAACTCTCTATCCCTCCCCCTTCCTCTCTGTAAAAAAATCAATTAAATATATTTAAAAAAAATAAAAAATAAATAAAGGATGAGAATGCCACACATTTAGAAATTCATTGCTAAACTCCCACAGCTAGCGGCACACGTTCATTATACAACAACTGGCACTGCCCGCTGGCTGTGGTCATGTCACATCTTTCCATGGCTCAGTGACCTAACATTTGGAAGACAAAACTTTCCCATCAGGAGCAAGCTGAGAAGTCAGTAAAACCCCAGAGAGCGCTTAGGCACAACCCGACCTACATGAGCGTGGGTTCCTCAGCTTGGCCTGCCAGCCGGATGCGTCTGCATTCTGCCTGAGCAAAGCTGTGCTAGCCCAGAGGTTGCTGCAAGCTCACCAGTGTTGCATGCACGTCACACACTTGGGAAGAGCTGAGCTTTCAAAAGCTGACATTTTCGTACCTCTCACCAAAGCCTGGGGCAAACGGGGGTCTGAGAAACACTTTGCGAGCCTTCAGGGGCTAATGAGAGAAGCTATCGCAGACCTAAGCCTCCAGGGACACAGGGCATACAGTGTGTCCTACGGGTCAGCAGCGTATCAGCACGCACCGAGGCACTGGAAATTCCCGGATGGTTGCTTTTAGCTCTTAGCTTCCCTGTCCTCATGTGTCAGATAGCTCAGTGCGCCCTAACAATGCATTCTGAACGATGTGTCAAAATTAGTCTTTCGTTGGGAGCTTCCGCTGGTACGACGCCCTGATCTGAGATCTTGTAGCTATGTGACCACATCTGTGTTTCTTTTTAAATATATATATATTTTTTTATTAAATAAATATATATATTTTTTATTAAATAAATATATATTTTTATTAAATATATATGTGTGTGTATATATATATTATTAAATAAATATATATTTTTTATTAAATATATATGTGTATATATGTGTGTATATATATATATATATACATATATATATATATTATTGATTTCAAAGAGGAAGGGAGAGGGAGAGAAAGAAACATCAATGATGAGAATCATTGATCGGCTGCCCCTTGCATGCCCCCCACTGGGGATTGAACTTGTAACCCAGGTGTGTGCCCTGACCTGGAATCCAACATGGACCTCCTCGTTCATAAGGCGGATGCTCAACCACTGAGCGACACCAGCCAGGCTTATATTCTAATTTTATATTTTTACACTAAAACCTAGGCATTCTATGATATTATCAAAATATTTTACAGATATTTGAGTAGCTACATTTGTTTAATTCTAATTTGTTTAATGTCACCCTTATTTTTGGAAACAGTTGATTTCCAAATTTCAGTATTAAAAACAGCATTGCAATGAACGTCTTCAGCAGAAAACTCTTCATTTCCATCAACAGAATCCCGGAAACAGGATTTTGGAGGTAAAATTACAAATATGTTCAAGACGCCTGCAATGTGCGCTGCACTCTTTTCCCAAAGGGTTAGACCCGCTTTGTATTCCTGTGCTGAATGTGTCTGCGTCACCACGTTAGTCTCCGGTATCGAATATTCTCATTTTTTACAGTTCCATTACTCTGATTGCTTAAAAATAGCATCTCATTGTTATGCTCATTTCCATTTCGTTGCTAATGAGTGAGGATGAAAAAGTGCTCAAATGTGTATTAGCCATTGATATGCCAGCGTTTTCAATGGCCTTTGTTCCTTCCCCCCTTTGTTTATGGGGAAATGAACGCTTCCATTACTACCTGTTGGCCTGAGCTCTTTTCTTATTAAGGATATTGCCCTTTGTCCTGCTTGAAGCAAGTATTTCCCCTGGTTTATTTGCCTGCTAAGCAATTTGGAGAGAAATAGTAATTTGTATATAAAATACCCACTGATTTTTTGCCTTTGTTATTTCTTCCACTCCTTCTGAGATCGAAATTTCTCCCCCCAGTCCTTTGTCTAGATTTGATCACTCTTTACTTATGCTTACAATTTTGATGATTTGTATGTGTTTAAACTAGCTCAGTTCTCTGAGGTCAGCCACCCTCTATACTGCTGGGATTTAATAGGAAGTTTTAATTCATATTTTGTTTGGCTCTTCCGCTTGTGAACCCTATTACAGCTATGATTGGCCATTTTAATAAGAGGCTTCTGTTCCAAGGCAATTATGTAAAGGACACAATTGGAAACATAAATAATGAGAAATAAATGCTTTTTCTCTCACTTCATTATTCAGATAGAGAAATACCAGTTTTTACCCAAGCATGAGACCTGCCCCAGTTTTAACCAAATAAATTTGGTAAAAAAAAAAAAAAAATATATATATATATATATATATATATATATATATATATATACACACACACACACACACACACACACACACAGACACTGAGTGGCCAGATTATTATGATCTCTGAACACATAATAATCTGGCCACTAAGTGTATATATTAGAGGCCCAGTGCATGAATTCATGCATGGGTGGAGTCCGGCCAGCCTGGCCAGGGGGAGGGGACATGGGCAGTTGGCCGGCCTGCCTGCTGGTCGAACTCCTGGTCGAGGGGACAATTTGCATATTAGTCTTTTATTATATAGTATATACACTGAGTGGCCAGATTATTATGCATTCAGAGATCATAATAATCTGGCCACTCAGTGTGTGTGTGTGTGTGTGTATGTATGTGTGTGTATATATATATATATATATATGTCTGTATATATATATCTTGATATATATATATGTGTATATATATCTATATATATACACATATATATATATATACACACATACATACACACATACACACACACACACACACACACTTCTTTTGCCTGTGTTCATGGTAGAAATAAATTGAAGTTTTGAATGATTATATCTACTATTTTCTATGTAGCTAGGCACAGTATCTGGCATCTGCAAGATGAATTCTATCCGAAGGGTTTCTTTGCGTTGTTAACCAAACATGCCATGACAAGGACTAGAATAGTTTTACAATGCAGAAGCAAACGCCAGGCAAACTCCCCAAACAATAGGCTATTTATCACACTTTGCAGAGGTGATGCAAGTGCACAGTATTTTGATCCAGTTGACATCGTCAATAATCTTCCAGAAGTTTTTGTCACAGGACTCCTTTCAGCCATTTATCGAGTACAGCAATGTAATCCATAATTACAGATATTTCATGTGTCTTCTATGCAAAGCCCAACAATCCCTTCCCGAGGCCTTCCGTCTTCCAGACAAACCGGACAGAGAAAATAAATGCTTGGCAATGGAGACTTGCACAGTGGCCGGGAGGAGCGGTCAAGGAGCTGACAGCTGAAAACAAGGCAAAGATATGCACAACACAGTCTGGGGTTCGGGCTTGCCGGGGAAATGATTTGTCTATCATAGACTCAGATGTCGAGAGTAAAAGGACTTATGTGAGCATTAATTTAGTCTACCTCTGCTTTTAGCCACATCAATAAAACTTTCTAAATCTACAGGCAGATCTTAAAGATCCAAATGCAATATGGTGAAAAAATTAAAGGCTATGTTTGAGGTCATGATTTCCTTGGGTGATCATGTAATTAACCCAAGCCTGGATTCTTTTCTGAATACAAGGTTATTACACTGACTGGCTGGATTCCTGTGGTGCTTAATGGGATACTGTATGTGAGACTACTTGTTCTGTGTTAACCATAAATGTCACTAATTCTCTCCCTCCTTCACCCCTTCATACCAAGAGATTGGGAGAGACAAGCCGTCAGCTTGTCTTGATCGTGTCAAGTTCATAAATTGGGGATATCAAGATATTTTAATATTTACCAGCCTCAGATGGAAATTTCCTCCATGCCCCAATTAAATTCTTCACGTTGTAGCTTGAGCTCTTTCCCTCGGGTTTATTAGCCAATGGAGTTGTAGAACAGAGAGGAGCAAACTTGGCAAGATCACCTTTCATCTGACGTTTCTGTAGACTTGATAGCTGCCATTCACGGAGGCTGACAGGCCAGCAGAAGACTGTATTGCCAACTAATATCTAACAAGTACCTTGTTCTTCCACCCCTATCTCATGTCCAGCTCCCCTTTGCCAGGAGCCAGTTCCAGCATGTCATAATTACAAGAGTTTCATCAAAAGGTTGATGAAGCTTGGGGGCTCAACAAGGGCTGAGCTACATATGTAATCATCTGTTGGAATGGCTAAAAAGCATCTCCCCCAAACCTGAATAGGATAATCGTTTGCTGCCAGACAGCTCAGGGCACCTTAATCTACATGTCATTGCCTCCTGTTGGCCAAACACCTGAACAGCTGTAGGCTATTCCCCAATCGGACAATGCTTCTATAAACCCTACCCTTTGAAGTGTATGTCTCCACCTTGCCTTAGGACAAATTGTGTTAATAAAAAGCACGGGGTCCAGAGAGAACTAAGAACTAAGAACAAGAGTTTAGCTCCTTTAGCTGAAGCTCCTCTGACACCCAATGCCCTTCAAAACTATCTTTTGTCCTTGGATTCCTACTTGATCTATGCACAGCCTTTCTCCAGAGTGCAGAACCCTTTGTAATGCTGGGACAAGAACCCCGGCACCCTTCCTACATCCACGTGCTACATCTCTATCACCCTAGGAAAGAATGCCTGACACCATGCCTGGTTTTAGGATGGACTCTCTTCAGCTGCCTCTCCCATCACAGCAAGGGCCCGGGAATGCATTTTGTGAGTCACTTCCATTGTCCTGAGCTATTTCGTGGCTGAACTAAATCTGGCACTTCATCCCAGCCTTCCCTCTAATGAGCGTCGATTGACTGTGTCAAATGCTTTCCTGTCTTGCTTAAAATGTCTGAGACTGACTGTGCGTGGCAAGAGTCCTTTCATTTGTGGAAAACAGCCAGTGAAGTAGGAGGAACTGAAGAGAACATCTTTTTATTTTTCAGATTAGGAAAACCGAGGCTCAGAGATGCCCAAGGAGGCACCAAAGCCATGAGTTAGTCAATGAGCTGCATTTCGTCTGCTTGTCTATCCCCAAACTGATGAAAAGAATTTATACAATTCAGGTCACTGTCTCTGAATGTGTCCTTTAAAACCAGACATCGCGGTCACTAAGGTTGGGGAAAGCTGAACATTACTTGAGAAAGGGGCTAAGGCAATCCCTGGCACAAAATTGGCAACCAAGCAAAATCAGTGCAAAAAAAATCAAAGATCCTTTTTCTACCCACCAATAACAATAAAAACAAACAAATGAATAAAGGGAACATTATGATAGTGCGATGGTTGAAGTTATTGGTCATCAAATAGTTACCTCCTCCTTCCCTATCCCACTGTGGGTAACTTCTCCCTATGCTGCTGATGCTGGGGTCACCAGGTGACTTGCTTTGACCAGTGGAATGCTAGCCGATGTGATGCGAGTAAGGGGCTTAAGTGTGCTGTGTCTTCTGACTTAGCCTGGTGCTCCAGCGACGTGAGAAGACTGTAGCTCAGCCACTGAGTCTTACCCTTGGCCCTGGAATAAACACACATGGGACAGAACGGAGCCCAGCCGGCATCCCAGGGCCAAGCCCAGCCGAACCCCAGTTTGAGCAGAGCTGCCCAGTCCAGCCCAGAGTACTGCAATCAACCTGCAATCTAGAACAACGCAATACTTGTGGATCATTGTAAGCTGCTGCGTTCTGGGGGTGGTTTGCCATGCAGCATCGCTGTGGCCATAGTTCCTCAGGCATGCAACCAGCCTTTGAACATGAACTGCCTGACAGCCTGTGTGCAGCCCTTTAATGATTTCCCTTCACTCTGATACTAACACCAATGACAGTAACAGGCGGTGTTATTTAATCCTGTATTACAGATGAGGACCTGGAAATAGGATAACAAGTAGCTGGAATATGATTTGAATCAATGCCTTCCTGATTGCAGCATTTGTGTTAAGTCTTAACTATGTATTCTTTTGTTTTTAAATCCTCACCTAAGGCTATTATTTCCATTGCTTTCTAGAGAGAGTGAAAGGGAGGGACGGAGGGAGGGGGAGGAAGAGAAAGAGAGAGAAACATCGATGTGAGAGAGATACATGGACTGGTTGTCTCCCACACATGCCGACCAGAGGTGGGAAGCGAACCAGCAACCCAGGTACGTGCCCTTGACCAGGAATCGAACCCTTGACCCTTCGGTATGCGAGCCAACAACGCTCTAACCCAGGGGTGGGCAAACTTTTTGACTCGAGGGCCACAATGGGTTCTTAAACTGGACCGGAGGGCCGGAACAAAAGCATGGATGGAGTGTTTATGTGAACTAATATAAATTCAAAGTAAAGGAGCAGAGGGGAGAGCAAGAGAACCCTCCGCTCTTTCGGCTCCACGGGCCGGATACAACAGCCTAACGGGCCGGATCTGGCCCGCGGGCCGTCATTTGCCCACGGCTGCTAACCACTGCGAACACCAGCAAGGGCTACTATGCATTCTTTCACTATGTACTTGGAAGGAGCTTGGTGCCCATCAGAACAGTCCTCCTGTGGGCATGGAACCAAAGCGCTGCTCAGCTCCATTCCTTCCCTCCCCCACTGTTACCACCCATGAGTTGTGACGGGTTGCATTTCAACTTTTGCCAAGAACGAGGCTGACTCAGCTCTTAGAAGTCCTCTATCCAAGAAGTGAGTGATAGAGTTCTCCTAGGGAGACAGACTGGGAATTTCTCAGAGAGCTTCCATAGCAAAATACCCCCGAACCTAGGAGACGCGTGTCCTGGCCGTGGCAAAAATGAGTGCTAACACTGTTTCAATCCTCAGTGTCTCTCCTGAACTCTCTGGAGCCACCGAAATTATTACATGTGAAGTATTTCCAGCTCTGATGGTGGTGAGAGCAACCCAACCAAGTATTTTTATTTTATAAGAAGAACAATAGTTTTTAGAATAACTTCTTCAGGGTCTTTCTTTTCCTCTTTATGAGTATTTGCTGAGGGCTTCAAAATCACCTCAATGCATGCCCATTATTAATCTCTTAGGATCTTAAGTGCTTACAAAAAGGAGGGAAAGCTTTGCTCAAGCCCCGGCGATATCCCTCTATCTGATTCCCTCTACTGGTGTCCTTTTCTCCAAACTCTGACATCAACGAGTTTTGGTCAAAGTTGTGGGGAATGGTCTACTCCTCTCCCCAGCCCCAGTGAGGGGAATGTCTTAATAGCAGCTAACAGGCAGGGATGGAATTCCTTTGAGTGGTGAGCTGGATATGGGCTCTCCTAAGGGGGTTTGATCTTCCCCTGAGAACAGGAAGGAGGTGGGCAATGGATGGTAGAGACTGGTGCTCAGCGAGGATGCAACATCCAGAAGGGGTGGCACCTGTCAAGGTCAAGTGCAGGGCTTTTCTCAAAGCACATTCAGCTTCTGCACAGCAGGCAGGGAGCTGGACTGAACTTAAGTGGGGTTTTACCAGGCAAGCATCACGAAGAGGGAAGGGGCGGAGGAGGTGAGTTAACAATCCACTCAGTAGGTTTATGATGTGGGAGAATTAGTTCACACATATGTAAGCATTGTGCAAATTGTTCTTCCCAAATTAATTTTTTTACTACAGTATTCAGAAAGATCAAGTTGTACTGTCTCATAAGCCTATGAGCCTATGGTTAGTTTCATTGTTGATATCGAGCACATGTATATTCATTCTATTTCACAATGCCATTAGCAGCATACCTCTGCAGACAAAACGGCATAAATCTTATATTAAACTGATGACGATCTAATTGTATCAAGGGAAGTATGTTTTATAACAAAAAAACATTACAGATGTGCTAATAAATAGAAAACGCAGTAACTGACTGACCTATTCCATCAATCTTCACAAAGCACAAAGGTCAAAAATCAAAGAGAATCAAAACTCTTTCTCAGCCTCAACTCCAGGGGCAGCACGTTCTTGCTATCAAGGATATTTCTTTGGAATAAATTGTTTGAGCCTTCCTTCCTTCCTTCCTTCCTTCCTTCCTTCCTTCCTTCCTTCCTTCTTCCCTTCCTCCCTCCCTCCCCTCATTCCTTCCTTTCTTTCCCTCTCTTACTTTTTTAACTTTCTGTTTCTGCGTCTTTCCTTCCCCTCCCTCGTCCTTCCCTCCGTCCCTTCCTTCTTTTTCCTTAATATTCAGACTTAACATTTAAAAAGAAAGAGAAAGCCCAACTGTGGACTTCAGCTGTCCGTGTGTGCTCAATCCACCACCTTCCCTCTGCTCTCCAGAGCATCATCTGATTATATCACTTCAGAACTTGGAGAGTTACCATGGTAACCGTTTTCCAACCTTTCCCTCCGAAAAGAATCCCTCCTGCCCTAGGAGAAATCACCTGCATGGTAGCCATCCAGCTATTTGTTCTGCTCCGGTTTACGTCTTCACCCCTTACCTGCAGTTAGACTTAGGTCAAGAACCTTGCCAATGACCTATGACCTGGAACAGCATCCGGCTGATTCAGGGCGGGGCTGGAGCCCACTCTCCTCCATCCCTCTTCCCACCCCTCCCCCACCTGCCTTTACAGTGTGCAGGTTCAGTCCAGAGGGAGGGCACACAGCAAAGTCTCTTTACAAAAATACCTGGATTTTTTTTAAAAACCGCTGCCCAGGTGTTAAGGAATGAAGTCCCTGTCCTAGAATTTGATAGATTCCCTCCACCACGAAAGTGAAGTTCCTTCTTTATTGGTTTGCCAAAGGGAAAAGTACCAACCCCAACTGCCTGCCACTAACAAGAGCAAATGTGTTACATTTGGCACAAAGGAATCCTGCTACGACTGGAATTCTGTGCATGTCAGCCAAGAGGAGAGTTGGCCATAATGCTTTGCTAGGTTAGTGGATGGATGATGCCTCACTTACCCCTCTGCTGCGTTCTTACTGTCAACATCCCTTCTTCCCATCACTGTGGTTCAGCATTTGCCTGTAACCATAAAAAAGAGATTAGTCACTTAATGATGAGGTGATATATTAATTTGGTCTCTGACATGGATAGCAATTTCTTTGTATGGCTCCCTTTTTACAAAATTGAGGGGCCTGTCTGATCTACTTCTCTCTCCCCAGAAGTCAAGGAGAGGGTATTAGACTCAGCCATGGGTGCTACTTATATATTGAATGAAGTACTTTAGGTTTCACTTGCAAACCAAGTTAAACATTGGAATAAAGATACAATGAAGTCCATGATACAGATGACCATGATTGTATGTCCATTCATACAAGCTTGGGCTAAGCTGGTGGGTCATTAGTAAGTAGAAATGTAAGGAAGTGTACTATACGTTTAAATTACCAGTCTTCAAGGAATCAGAACCCAAGATAATAGTGACAATGACTGATAATCATTCATGTTGAGATTGACAAACCTGAATAGCAAAATCAAGAGGGAGTAAATGACTACCCTAGAGTTTTTATAGGACATTAAATCAAGAGAATTTTTCCTTCTCGGTCTTACTTGGACAATGAGATTTGGAATTACGGCAGCCTTCACCCCCAGAATAAGGAAAATAAAGAGTGGCAGTCATTGTTAGCCACACGATCTGCTTTTCCTCCTTTAGAAAAGCTTACATAAGACACTGAAAATAAGACAAAACACTGGGCTCTCAGACTCAAGTGCTTCCCACAGAGAAGAGGAATGCTGGGGACACGGCAGGGAGGTGTGAGAAGAGGGCTTGTTGAATACCTGTGACTGACAGGACATGCTTACAGACTTCCCTGGCATCGTCATTGCATTTAGCTTCGTTATATTGAGTTTTATGAGGATAAAAGCTGGCGAGACACTTTAGAAAATTGGATGGCATTTCAGGATTCAAAAAAGAAGTTTTAAGGGGCGCAGGTGGAGAAATTATCTCGCCTATTCATCCCTTTGTTAACAGTGGAAAAATGTCTTGGCTTAAATATTATAAAACCATGAAATGGGAAAATGGAGCCACTGTAGAACTTGAATAACAGACAACATTTAAAACCTAGAGAGTATTATGCTAAGTGAAATAAGCCAGTCAGAGAAAGACAAGTATTAATAGAACTTACCATACTTATTAGCAAAAAAATATATAGACAAATTGATAGACCAAGCTACAAATCCCAGGATGTGTGACTGAGATTTATGGATGCATTTTTTCTCCAGACCCTGCCTGACTTCCTTTGGCAACATATGTAATTAGCTATTTCCCTTCCCTGTTGCATTCTGCATACTATCACCACCATCTGGGTAAATGAGACTAGAGAGGCCAACCTTAAGGAAGAAGGACTGGGAAATCTGCCTTTATTAAATAGGAAAGACAATAGCTGAGAGGGTCAAGATGGAGAAATAAACTGCCGTGTGGAGAAGGCTGATAAGAATCACTTGCCTAGATTTACAAACATTCAGAATTATTGAAAAGGCATGCCATATTGTGCTATTTCCATTCTTTTGGAAGATGTTTCCACTTCTTTACACATTCCCCCTGAAGTCCTGAAGTCATCCATCAGTCCTTATTTTGGAGTTGGGTGTTTGAATTTCTAAAGCCTACAGGTGGACTTGGCACCTGGAACTGACCGCCTGGTACGCTTACCTCCAGCGACTCAAGCAAAGCGTTAAATTGCCATAACTTTCAAGTATAGTAACAGAGCAGTGTCAGCAGAGACTAAACACGGGTTTCTAAGAACAGGACGTGTAAAGGCTGGGCAACTATGGTAAGCAAGGTGTGTTTATATCTCCCATAATCCCACCCTCCAGAACGATGGCTAACATGTGCATCACTCTACACTTTCTTCCAGTCCTTTCTCAGTTTGCCTGCGCACATCTGCAGCTATGTCTGAGTGTATATGTGCACACTGAGGGGTTTTTTTTAATATATTTTATTCATTTCAGAGAGAGGAGGGAGAGGGAGAGAGAGATTGAAACATCAATGATGAGAATCATCGACTGGCTGCCTCCTGCACGCCCCCTACTGGGGATCGAGCCTGCAACCCGGGCATGTGCCCTGACCGGAATTGAACCTGGGACCCTTCAGTCTGCAGGCCGATGCTCTATCCATTGAGCCAAACCGGATAGGGGTATACTGAGTGTTTTACTGAATAGTCCCATCTCTTGCTCCCTCTGCTAACGGGGCTGGTCCTTGTAAGAGAGCTGGTCCTTCCCCACATCATCCACATGGACCTGGGAAGGGCTGCCAGTCAGAGGACCCACAGCCTCTGGGGATAAAGCCAGAAATCACCATGTGTCCTTCCCGGGGGAATTGTATGCATGCTTGTATTGGGGGAAGTTTATTTTTCCACATGCAATATGTTTATTATATTACAAATAATTGATAGATATTGTAAATAATATTATAAATAGTATTTGTTAATATTATTCCATATGAAGATAGAATGATGTTAGCTCATATTCATTTTAAACCCTGATAATAAATTATTTTAAAAGGTTTAAAAAGGCCCAGCCAGTGTTGCTCAGTGGATGACCTATGAACCAGGAGGTCATGGTTTGATCCCCGGTCAGGGCACATGCCCGGGTTTCGGGCTTGATCACCAGTAGGAGGCATGCAGAAGGCAGCCAATCCGTGATTCTCTCTCATCATTGATGCTTCTCTCTCCCTCTCCCTTCCTCTCTGAAATAAATAAAAACATATATTTTTAAAAGGTTTGAGAGAATTGGGAATGTTAAATGAAACAGAATTGTCTAATAATCAGAGTCCTCAAAAAATGTCCACAGCACTTAACAATGAGGTCATCGTTATATGATTACATTGCAATAACTTTTATGTCATGTAAGTTCTTCCTGAACATCATTTATATGTTCCATGTTTGCCCTGATAAAGAAGTGCTGCCGGGAAGACCAACATTTGCTTTATTAGATGCTGCGCGCAATTCATGCTGGTACTATCAACGGCAATTTGCATATACAATTTACAGGATATTTTTAAGAATATATATATGTTTATTGAGTTCATAGAGGAAGGGAGAGGGAGAGAGATAAAAACATCAAGATGAGAGAGAATCATTGATCGGCTGCCTCCTGCACGATTCCTGAGCCCACAACCCAGGCATGTGCCCTAACCGGGAATCGAACTGTGACCTCCTGGTTCATAGGTCGACGCTCAATTTCTGAGCCAAACTTCCAAATGAGGTTGCATTCACAGGTTCTGGACCTCTCTTTTGGGGAGCCAACATTCAACCCACTACAATGCCTTGTGACCTTTCTTTCTTTGTTCAAAATATTGCTTACAAATTGACTTACCAATGAAGTTCTTTTTGGCAGTTACTGGTTTTGTCCTGGGCTGGGCACAGGTGAGGCTGTGGGTCCCCTGTCCCACCTCTTCACTACCTGGTTCTATGTTACAATGAAAGCAAGTCCCAGACCAAATTCTGGTGCACACACACAAGCATCCATTAGCACCCGGACACAAAACACGTGTCCCATTTGTCCTGTAACTCAGTGAACCCCTCTCCTAACCACCACCACCACCACCGCCCACCCCTGCGCGCCCCCCCCTCCCCCCCGCCGGCCCGGTCCTCGCCAGGTCAGTCCTTGTAATGAGTAGCTTGCAGGAAAGGCTCACTCAGGCATAGCAACAATATTCTAGTGGCGGGATTCTGCTAGGTCTCCAGGCTGGAGTTTGGCTTTTGGGTTTTGTGTTTGTTTTTAATCCTCACCAAAGGTATTTTTTCCATTGATTTTCAGAGAGAGTGGAAAGGAGGTGGGAGGGGGAGAGAGATTGGGGAGTGAGAGAGACACATCAATTGGTTGCCTCCTGCACACGTCCTGACCAGGGCCAGGATCGAACCCAAGTTACGTGCCCTGGAAGCGAAGCTCTGACCCTTTGGTGTGCAAGCTGATGCTCTAACCACTGATAAAACCAGCCAAGGCTAGGCTAGGATTTTTCAACCTTTTATTTGCATCCCACTAGGATGTTTTGAAACTAGATTGCAATCAGCTGTTTACAAAATGAAATACAGTATAACTGAATGGAATAGGAAATAATACACCACTTTATGAAATGAGGGTAAGCCCTAACTGGTTTGGCTCAGTGGATAGAGCGTCAGCCTGTGGACTCAAGGGTCCCAAGTTCAATTCCAGTCAAGGGCATGTACCTTGGTTGTGGGCACATCCCCAGTGGGGGGTGTGCAAGAGGCAGCTGATTGATGTTTCTCTCTCATCTTTGTTTCTAACTCTCTCTCCCTCTCCCCTCTTTGTAAAAAATACAATAAAATATATTTTAAAAAAAGAATGAAGTGAGAGTAAGAAGTGCTTTCTCTGGGAACTTACCCTTTCGATGTGTATGTGTATGTACTAGGTCAGGGGTGGGCAAACTTTTTGACTCGAGGGCCACAATGGGTTCTTAAACTGGACCGGAGGGCCGGAACAAAAGCATGGATGGAGTGTTTGTGTGAACTAATATAAATTCAAAGTAAAGGAGTGGAGGGGAGAGCAAGAGAACCAGAGAGAACAGCCGGATCCCGCCCGCGGGCCGTAGTTTGCCCAAGGCTGTACTAGGTCATGATGTAAAATATATCTATTACAAAACTAGAGGCCCGGTGCATGAAATTCATGCATGGGAAAGGGGGGTGTCCCTCAGCCCAGCCTGCACCGTTTCCAATATGGGACTGCTTGAGGGATGTCTGACTGCCCGTTTAGGCCCGATCCTCGGGATCGGGCATAAACGGGCAATTGGACATCCCTCTCACAATCCAGGACTGCTGGCTCCCAACTGCTCACCTGCCTGCCTTCCTGATTGCCCCTAACCACTTCTGCCTGCCAGCCTGATCACCCCCTGACCACTCCCCTGCCAGCCTGATTGATGTCTAACTGCTCCCCTGCCAGCCTGATTGCTTTAACTGCCCTCCCTGCAGGCCTGGTCACCCCTAACTGCCCTCCCCTGCAGGCCTGGTCCCCCCCCCCCAACTGCTCTCCCCTGCAGGCCTGGTCACCCCTAACTGCCCTCCCCTGCAGGCCTGGTCCTCCCCCCAACTGCTTTCCCATGCAGGCCTGGGTCCCCCCCAACTGTCCTCCCCTGCAGGCCTGGTCCTCCCCCCAACTGCTCTCCCATGCAGGCCTGGGTCCCCCCAACTGCCCTTCCCTGCAGGCCCAGTCGCCCCCAACTTCCCTCCTCTGCAGGCCTGGTCCCCCCCAACTATCCTTCCCTGCAGGCTTGATCCCTCCCAACTGCCCTCCCCTGCTGGCCTGATCACCCACAGGGGAGGGCATGAGAGAGACACATTGACTGGTTGTCTCCCTTGCAGGCCTGGTCCCTCCCAACTGCCCTCCCCTGCTGGCCATCTTGTGGCAGCCATCTTGTGTCCACATGGGGGCAGGATCTTTGACCACATAGGGGCAGCCATCTTGTGTGTTGGAGTGATGGTCAATTTGCATATTACTCTTTTATTAGATAGGATAGAGGCCTGGTGCACACGTGAGGGCCAGCTGGTTAGCCCTGAAGGGTGTCCCGGAACAGGGTGGGGGTTCCCTTGGGGCGTGGGGTGGCCTGGGCGAGGGGCCTGTGGTGGTTTGCAGGCCGGCCATGCCCCCCGGTGACCCAAGCGGAGGCCCTGGTATTTGGGATTTATTTATCTTCTACAAATGAAACTTTGTAGCCTTGAGCAGAGCCAATCCTCCTGCTTGCTCTGTGGCCGCAGCCATTTCTGTTGGGATTTATTTATCTTCTATAATTGAAACTTTGTAGCCTTGAGTGGAGGCCTGGGCCCGCCAGGGTGTGCGGAAAGCTTGGCTTCCTCCATTGCCTGGGAAACCCAAGCCTCCTGCTCTCTCCATGGCAGCAGCCATCTTGGTTGGGTTAATTTGCATACTCACTCCTGATTGGCTGGTGGGCATGGCTTGTGGGTGTAGCGGAGTGGTGGTTAATTTGCATATTACTCTTTTATTAGATAGGATAATTTCTTTTTTGTTATTGTTAATCCTCACCTAAGGACATTTTCTATTGATTTTAGAGAGAAAGTGGAAGGGAGGGGGAGAGACAGAGAGAGAGAGAAAAATCATCATGAGAGAGACACATTGATTGGTTGTCTCTCGCACATGCCCAGACCAGGACTGGGGATGGAGCCTGCATCCGAGGTATGTGCCCTTGACCGGAATTGAACCAGGACCCCTTGGTCCATGAGTGGAAGCTCTATCCACTGAGCCAAACTGGCTGGGGCTAAATAATTTCTTTATGTAATCTAAAAAGAGCAAGAAATTAGTCCTAAGGGGACCTGGGCATGGGATTTGATGGAGTCCTTTGGCTTAAGGCCATGGTCGGCAAACTGCGGCTCACGAGCCACATGCGGCTCTTTGGCCCCTTGAGTGTGGCTCTTCCACAAAATACCAAGGCCTGGGCAAGTCTATTTTGAAGAAGTGGCGTTAGAAGAAGTTTAAGTTTAAAAAATTTGGCTCTCCAAAGAAATTTCAATCGTTGTTCTGTTGATATTTGGCTCTGATGACTAATGAGTTTGCCGACCTCTGGCTTAAGGCATCACCAACAGGTAGAGACTGCCTAGGACTCGAGGGTCTCAAAACCTGCACACGGAAGAGACTGTTCGGTCCCACTATTTCTAATCAGTCTACATAACTGAATACCACCCATTTCTCCAACACAGATCATTTTAACGTCACTCATGCAAATCAGCAAACATTCTAAAGATAGTTGAAGGCTTTTAATAGCTTCCCCTTAGAATGTAGGCTTCTGATTAAATTCATTAAAATGCCAACTCCCCCTGGAGTGTGTATGCCTGATTAAAATACTTGAGCTGGTACCTACCCACCGCTTAAGTGTAAATAAAACAACAGTATACTCTGCACACTGCAGTGTGTGTGTGCGTGTATGTGTGTACATGTGAAACAGACAGCATCAAGATTCCTCCTCCCTGTCACACAGATGTGTTAAAGGAAGGCTGTGATCTAACCCACAGTGTAATATTGTGTTATAGTGATTGATCGTCAATGTAAAACAAACCACGAGAAAATCTACCCCTGGAAATCTCGCCTGACACCTGAGTTAATGAGGTTACAAAGCAAGGCAAAACCCGAGGCTTACAGGATGTAACCTCAGGTCTAAACGCTCAGTTCTACCTCAAGGAGTGGTTTCAGATTTCTCCCCTGTACATGGAACAGTACCCAGGCCCCTGGAAGGATGAGTGGGTATCCGTTATCTGAAACGTAATAAACATGTCAAAGGCAAACACTGAGTGCAGACTCTGACCTCCACATCTGCTTTTCCCTGTATGGGGGATGGGGGGGAGCCCACTGTTTGGAGCGCCTCTAAGTACACAAAGGGAGCTGCTCTGAGCCCTGAGCCATGGCGCCCAGAGGCTAACATAATTTGCTTGGCCCGATGCAAAATGAAAATGTGCAGCTCTTTTTCAAAAAGCATTTTAAAAAGCTCTTTTTTTCTTCCATGATCTTTCACTCAACCTCTATAGTGTATTTTACTTGCTATTTACTTCTGAGCCCCTTGGGCACAGGGCTACTCCAGGCGTGAGGCCTGACATTTCATAGGTGCCCAGGGCGCCGCCCTGTGTCCCTGTGTCTCAGTGCATTTCCTGGAGCCTGTCCCTCCCTGAGCCTGTGCCCAGGGCAGCAGCTGCTCCTGAGTGGGGGCTGGGAAGCAGGCAGCCAAGACCCATGTCAGAGAGGGTCTTGGCTGCCTGACCTGGGGCTCCGAGCCTCTGGTGCATGCTCCATTATCCCAGTGGACTGCACTCACAAAACACAAATTCGGTGATAACATCATTAAGAATTTCGAGATGGCACCCACAGACCACAAATCCCAAGTGGGGGCCTTTGGGTGACAGCCCTGTGGGGCTCTACTGGTCTAACGCTCAGGAAGCCTGCCTGGGAGAGAATCTGCCATCTGCCAGGGGTTCTGGGGCCTGGGGGCTCCTTCCAGCAGAGCTGCCTTTGAGACCACGCAGACCTGCAGCCCATGATTTTTTTTTTTTTTAAATATATTTTATTGATTTTCTTACAGAGAGGAAGGGAGAGGGATAGAGAGTTAGAAACATCGATGGGAGAGAAACATCGATCAGCTGCCTCCTGCACATACTGGGGATGTGCCCGCAACCAAGGTACATGCCCTTGACCGGAATCGAACCTGGGACCCTTCAGTCCACAGGCTGACGCTCTATCCACTGAGCCAAACCGGTTAGGACACCCATGATTCTTTCTCATAACTTCACCAGAGTCAGCAAGCAAAGCAAGTCTATCTCAATAACAATCTTAAAAATAGCCGAAATGCCCAGCTGGCGTGGCTCAGTGATTGAGCGTCATCCTATGAACCAGGAGGTCACGGTTCAATTCCTGGTCAGGGCACATGCCCGGGTTGTGGGTTCGATCTCCAGTAGAGGGCGTGCAGGAGGCAGCCAATCAATGATTCTCTCTCATCAATGATGTTTCTATCTCTCCCTCTCCCTTCCTCTTTCTGAAATCAATTAAAAAAAAACATAAATAAAATAGCTGAAACTTCAACATTCCCTATTTGAGACGATGACAAGACTTCACAGGTTATAACTCCTACGATCCAGAACTCAGCACCTGGAACTGGAGAGCTGTGGTTCAAGTTTATCCTTAGACATTTTAGGGCCAAGCCTGTGAAATTCTCAATGTTTCATTTCTTTGGGTTTTACCGGCTCCAACAGCAAATTTGTGGTGCAAATCAGAATTCAACTTACTACTCCATTTTCATCCCCTGCTGGACATTATAAACTTTTCTCAAACTCCTTCCAAGAACTTCACACAAGATGTCACTCATCAGACCACATAGGGCGCCACTCCTGTTAGCTGCTTAGGCTAATTTGCATAGGGCTTTCCTCATTACAATGTCATTTCCATAAGTTGGGGGTGCATTGCCACCGCAAGACAATTAGGATTTGGGCTTTGCCCCACCTTATTACTTTTGGGAGAAGAGACCTCTGCTTCATCAAGCACCCTGAAAGGTTTCGGGCATGGGAGGCATTGAGCTATGTGGCTTAATATTTCATCTCATTTCCTTTCACAATGCTATCGCCCCAATTTTGTAGTTGAGAAAGTTGAGTCTTGGAGCCTCAAGGCTTCTTGCTGGAAGTCTTGAGCTGGGGTCAAACAAGGTTATGTTGAAATAAGATTTCTCGTGTGGACAGAGCTCAGTCTCCGAGATTGAACAACCTTCACCCCGATTTACTCTTTAAAACCTAAAATCAGCCATGGGGCAGCTCCTGACCCCTCAGAGCACAGCAGCTGGACACACAGCTGGAGGTCAGCAGTCCTACCCTCCCTGAGCCCAACAGAACCCAGCACTGCTTTTGTTACGGGGCGGGGGCGGGGTGGGGGAGGCAAGGGAGGGGATATCGGGAGCTGGTAAACTCTAGCACTGCCTGAGGCTACTTTGGTTCAAATCCTAGTCTCTGTGCCACTGATGACCACAACTGTCAAATCCAACACAACGGCAGGAGGTGAATCCTGCTTAGTCATCACCTGGTCATGATTGAGAGGATTTATCTCCTTCAAGAAGAGCAGAGACCCTTACGCCATCTCTGCCCACCACCCCTCTCTCCTCTTCGAGGTTAACATTGAACCTTGGTCCCAGAGGTAGAAAGGGACACTTGGGGCACAGAGGTGTCCCCTTGTATCTGTCACTTCAGGGCACCTATTGCTGAAAACAATGCACAGACTGGGGGGTGTCTGCAGCCAGGAGGCAAACTAAGTAAACGTGCGAAAAGCTTGAATCCGGGGAGGAAGGGAAGCTCCCCACCCCTCCACCAGCCTCTTTGGTTGCTCCACCTACACGCCCTCCGCTGAGCCAGCCACCGCTTTCAAAAGGCCTGGCAGCTCTCTGCTGCCACTCCTGTCTCCTGGGCTCGCTCTGCCCCCTGCCCTCCACGGTAATTGTGATCCACCAGCTCTGCCTCCCCACCCACTCAAAAGAACAGTTTGAAAGATCCATTTGGATGAAATGGCTTGATTACAACAGGGAGACAATTGGTTGAATGGAGTCAATTATCTTTCTGGTGACAGGTGCCCCCTTTGAAGTCGGGGCACCTGCTGGCATAATCACTGAGGCTGACATTTCCAGGTCCTTATTAAAAAGGGAAGAACAGAGTGCCAGGCCTGCATTTTTGTGGTTGTTTGTGGGGGCTTTTTAAAGCAGGGCAGAAGGGTGAGAGTGATCCGCAGCTGCTGGGTCATTACCTTCCCATTAGCTGACAGAATGGTGAGCTGGGCCCTCCCTCCGTGGCTGCCAGGGCTGTGAGAGGCCCTACCCGAGTCAGGGCTGTATGGCCAGGAATGAGAAGGGTAGTGAACGCTGGGTAGCCGAGCAGAAGCGTGCTTCTAGGAGAGCATTCAGATCTGAATATTTAGCGAGATGAATGAGGGGAATGGGGACTGTCTTATGAAGACAATTAGAGAAACATCACATATGAATGAAATAGATGCTGAACTCAATGCCAGGGCGGTACTCCTATATCCCCTCAGTCTCACCTGTATTCTCAGCCTATCCTACTCCTGACCCAGTCTCCCTCCCTCTGCCACATCCCTATGTCTTCCTTTCCCACGCCTACCCGGACGAATGGACCTGTGGTTGTTAGAAGAGCAGATGGCTAGAGTACCAGTGGGCGGTGGCAGCAGTGGGACTGTCTGGGGACTGAGGAGTAAAAGCAAAGTGGTTTACTGAAATATGTTACTGAGTTGGTTATGTTCAGAGAAGAATTAAGGTATTTGCCCTCTAGGAGTTCATAATTTAGATCAGAAGTCAAAAACCTGCAGTACTTACAGGATCGGCAGGTGACAATGAAGCTTCCATCTATAATAATAAAAGCATAATATGCTAATCAGACTGAACAACCTTCCAGACGAAGCCAGGGCTGCAAGGGAAGCCTGGGTCCCTGGTGCCAGGGGGAAGCCGATGCCGGCAGCTCGGGGAAGGAAGGCCTACTCTTGCACGAATTTCGTGCATCAGGCCTCTAGTCTTATATAAAAACTGCTGTTTGAAATTTTAACCTGCTATTCTGGCTTCTGTAAATGCTTGCTTGCTTAAATAATAAGGAAAATAAGACTACTCCCATTCCAGAGAGGCCATAAACCTTCCCCGGACCAAGTTATCAGTGCTGGCGCCAGGCCAGGTCTTTTTGGTTAAGGTCTCAGAGCCCCAGTACATAGGGCTCTTTAAGACTTTGCAAAGGGGACTGGAAAAACCCCTATTTGGGAGACAAGCTCAAAAGGTATAAATACAGGAAACTTCCTGTGTGACTTCGCCCAGAATTTGGAAGGCATTTTTCTCTGGGCCTGCGCATTATAATTAAAAAGAGTGACTCCATTTCTCTAAGCATTGCTTGGTTCTTCTTCGGTCTTCTGCAACAACATAAATGTGTCTACCCAGCTGACGTGTAATAGGGACTGGTGGAATCTGTGGCAAAGTAGACGGCCCTTGCCCTCGAGGCTACCTTGGGTCAGCTCCAGCCAAGAGGTGTAATGTGGCTGTGTGAACCCAAAGTTGACTAAGTTTCTAGTTATGTAAGAGAAGCTGAAACCTTCTGAAAATTTTTTAAAAATGCATTTGCCTACAAAACACTTGCACAATTTGACTCCAGTTTGTGGGCCATCAATTTATGATGCATAGCCTGAAACAAGCTGATTTCCCATCTTGGAGAAGTAAAAAAAAAATAAAAAATAAAAAAAAAATAAGGAGGGGTCATCATGATCACCATTCTGACCACTGTTTATTAAGTCTTGCCACATGCCAGGCTCATTCATTATCCCACTTAAACTCAACGCAAACTCATGCTATATGCAATGAGGGCACTGTTTTGCTGATTTTACAAACAGGAAAACTGGGCCTTAAGTGATTTCTTTCTTTTTTTAATTATTTTAAATTTATTGATTGGTTTGAGAGAGGAAGGGAGAGGGAAACATCCATTTGAGGAAGGTAGAGAGAAACATCCATTTGTTGTTCCACTTATTTATGCATTCATTGGTTGATTCTTGTATGTGCCCTGACTGGGGATCAAACCTGCAACCTTGGTGAATCAGGATGACACACTAACCAACTGGACCTATTCTATAAGCAAAAACTTTCTGCCTAAAATTTGAATGTCTGCCTTAAAGGATATAAGTTGTTCTGCCTGAATCAAGAAAACTCATTTTGACCCTGCTGGTGTGGCTCAGTGGTTAAGCATCGACCTATGAACCAGGCAGTCATGGTTCAATTCCAGTCAGGGCACATGCCTGGGTTGCCAGCTCAGTCCCCAGTAGGGAGCGTGCAGGAAGCAGCTGATCAATGATTCTCTCTCATCATTGACGCTTCTCGTTCTCTTCTCCTCTCTGAAATCAATCAGTGTGTGTGTGTGTGTGTGTGTGTGTGTGTGTGTGTGTGTGTTAAAAAGAAAAAAAATGATCACTAACAGTGAGTCTTCGAGCAACTCACCTATATTCCGGCCCATCCTCCACACACAGAACACACTCAATACGAGTTATTGACAGATGACATGTAGCAGCTAAAGATTCTGCAGATGGGATGTTCAAATAGTACTATGCTGTCTTGGAGAGTAATTTTTTCCTTCCCTAATATGATTTGCCTTTAAATGTCCTAAGAGAAGAACAAACTAGTGTGTGAATAGAGGAAGCAATCTGCCAACTGGTCGTCACTGAGGAGATGGTGACAGACACTGAGATCTGCCTCCTGATACCGAGGTTACATGATCAGGTGCTGAAAACTACCATGGCTCCCTGGCCCCGTTGTTAGCGAGTCTGAAGTCACATTCTCCACCATACGGTCCCAAAGACAACACGAGTCCTGTTTGCTGCCCAAAGAGCCTAATAAAATAGAATCTTCTCAGGAAATCAGAGCCTTGACTTTGAGAGTGTGCACCACAGGTGCACGTGTGCACACACAAGTACACACACGTGCACACACACACACACACACGCACACAATGTCAGGGCCTACATCTGAGCACTGGTACGCTAACTTTGCAATTCGGTGACGATTATGAGTGCCAGACTGCCGCCACCATCCATCAATACTGCCAGCTGTCTGGCTTTGGTCGGGGAGGCTCTTGCGGAGCTGCTGGCACCTGGCAAACACTGATGTCAGCAGCACACACGTGACTCCCGGAAGTGGTGTCTTCGGGACTATTCCTCTTGGCGGTGACTGAACTAGGAGGCCATCATTTATGGTGATTACAGGCTGAAGGCACTGGTGTGAGGGCCCCAGTGCTGAAGGGCTGGGGAAAGGAGCGCACACCTGGGAATTAGCATATTAGAGCCAGAGGCCAGGAGCCAAAAGCTCCGCACCCCCATCTGAGAGCAAGTCCAGTTCCTTCTCATCTGGCCTTCCAGGGCCCAGGGTGGCTGGGGAGACATCCAAGGATGGGAGTTAGAAATATCGGGGATGCCCTAACCCAGTGGTCGGCAAACACATTAGTCAACAGAGCCAAATATCAACAGGACAACGATTGAAATTTCTTTTGAGAGCCAAATTTTTTAAACTTAAACTTCTTCTAATGCCACTTCTTCAAAATAGACTCGCCCAGGCAGTGGTATTTTGTGGAAGAGCCACAATCAAGGGGCCAAAGAGCCGCATGTAGTTCGCGAGCCGCAGTTTGCCGACCACTGCCCTAACCGGTTTGGCTCAGTGAATAGAGCATCGGCCTGCGGAATGAAGGGTCCCAGGTTCAATTCTGGTCAAGGGCATGTACCTTGGTTGCGGGCACATCCCCAGTAGGAGGTGTGCAGGAGGCAGCTGATCGATGTTTCTCTCTCATCGATGTGTCTAACGCTCTATCCCTCTCTGTAAAAAAAAAAAAAAAAATCAGTAAAATATATTTTTAAAAAAAGAAATATCTGGGAGATGGATAGTTTAGGAAGCAGAGCGGCAAAACCGAAACACACACAATAATACTGTGTGAGAGGAAATACATATCTCAAAATATTTTTTTCTGGCCCTGGCCGGTTTGCTCAAGGGTTAGAGCACCAGCCCACAGACTGAAGAGTCTCAGGTTCGATTCCGGTCAAGGGCATGTACCTTGGTTGCAGGTTCAATCCCCAGCCCTGGTTGGGTTATGTGTGGGAGGCAACCGATCGATGTGGCTCTCTCGCACAGATGTTTCTCTCTTTCCTCTCTCCCACTCCCCTCTCTTCCTCTCTCTAAAAAAAAAATCAATGGAAAATATATCCTCGGGTGAAGATTAACAAAGAAAACATATTTTTCCCCCTGAAACTTGGAGAAATTATATCACACAGAAGAATGAATAAGACAGTTCACACAAGCAGTCTTTCAAAGCCGGCCAGGGCACAAATGAACTGTTTAAGTCAGGAAGAGCCGTGAAGGAAGCAAACACACTTTTCTAAGTAAAAGAAGCCCATGTGCAAAGGCTACATGCTGTAGGGCTCCCATCATTTGGCACTACAGAAACGGCAGAACTTCGGACACAGTGAAAGGCTCGGAGGTTGCCAGGGGTTAAGGAGGAGGACGGGATGCACACGGGGAGCACAGAGGTTTTATAAGGAAGTGAAAATACTCTGTATGACACTATAATGATGAGAACATATCACTATACATTTGTCCAAACTCATAAAATGTTCAACATGAAGGACGAACCCTAATGTAACCTGTGGGCTTTGGGTGATAATGACGCTTGAAGGGGGGTTTATCAATTGTAATATGTATTACTGTGTGTGGGGTGTTGATGATGAATGAGACTGTGCATGGGTGGGGGCAGGGGTATCTGGAAATCTCTGTACCTTTGGCTCAATTTTGCTATGAACCTGAACTTGCTCTAAAAAATAAAGTTTGTGTTTTTGTTTATTTTTTTAAAGGTATCAAGTAACATGTTAAATTGGGACATCCCTGGTCAACATAAAGTCTCAGACCAGATCCAAAGAGCCCCATCGAACAGCATAACAACAGGAATGCCATAACAGATTGGCTAAGAACCCCTTGGTCAAACCAAAAATTCCACGAAATGGTGTATTTTCATTAGGAGGCTGAGGGAAAATGCTAACTTTCTGCCACGAAGCCCAGAAAATCAGGGCAGTTAAAACCCTTCAGGAGGAAGCTGGAAAATGTGATGCCAACCCTCACTGCAAGTAGGCTAGACTGGAGTGGTTTCTCTGAGCTAGAAGCCTGCAATCGCGCTAGCCGGTTTGGCTCAGTGGATAGAGCGCCGGCCTGCAAACTGAAAGGTCCCAGGTTCGATTCCGGTCAAGGGCACATGCCCGGGTTGTGGGCTCTATACCCAGTGGGGTACTGGCAGGAGGCAGCCGATCCATGATTCTCTCCCATCATGGATGTTTCTATCTCTCTCTCTCTCTCCCTCTTCCTTCCTCTCTGAAATCAATAAAAACATATTTTAAAAAAATAAAAGCCTGCAATTGTGACACCCCAGACCAGAAAATCAAGCAGCCCGTGCCCTGGCATTTAAACTGTGGCAGGGGCCTTGGATCCAGCCGATCCAGCACTGGGTGTCCTTGGGATAGGTCAAGAATCACAAGTAGTCTTTCCAAATCCTCAGTAGATGGGTTTCCCTAATAGGTGTAACTATAAATTCTGTAGATGCAAAATTTCAAAAATTTTTTTTATTTATTTATTTTTTTAATATATTTTATTGATATTTTACAGAGAGGAAGGGAGAGGGATAGAGAGCTAGAAACATCGATGAGAGAGAAACATCGATCAGCTGCCTCCTGCACACCTCCCACTGGGGATGTGCCCGCAACCAAGGTACATGCCGTTGACCGGAATCGAACCCGGGACCTTTCAGTCCGCAGGCCGACGCTCCATCCACTGAGCCAAACCGGTTTCGCTCAAATTTTTTTAAATACATTTTTTTTATTTCAGAGAAAAGGGAGAGGGAGAGAGAGGTAGAAACATCAATGATGAGAGAGAATCATGGATGGGCTGCCTCCTGCATGCCCCCTACTGGGGATCGAGCCTGCAATTCGGGCATGTGCTCTGAATGGCAATTGAACCGTGACCTCCTGGTTCCTATGTTGATGCTCAACCACTGAGCCACACTGGCCAGACAAGAATTTAAATTTGAAGATGGCTTATTTTCAGAAGTCTCTTGACCAACCTTTCATGGAGAGCTCTTTGCCTCTCTGCTCGAGGCTGTTTGTCACGCATCTCAGCAGAACGCCCCTGCAATGAGAAGGCTCAAATGGAATTGGGGTTGTAATTCCAATTGATATATGTTGATTTAAACCTTGGAGGCCAATCTAATAACTCATAAGGTGGAAAGGCGTAAGGGAAATGGAGCCTTCAGACTTACTGTGTGATTAACCTTCGACAGAAAGAAAGAGCGTAATAAATGTGCAGCATCTGCTACCCTCTTTGGATGATGAATTAAAAAAAAAAATAAGAAAAGTCTGTCGATGTCAGGGGATTGTTTGGGAGACTCTGCTGAATTGGATTAGCGTGTCAACAAATCACCCTCTGATGAATTCCGTAACGACAGCGTTTATCGCCCTGCACGCTGGAGAAAAATGCGTGCATGTTGAATTTGCTGTAACACACGTGTTTAATGGAAAGGACACAGCTAAGGGTTGGAATACACTGTGTTTGCTGGGTGTAAGCAGAGCCTTTATTTCTGCGTCCCTTGGTGGAGCTCTGCTTAAGGGCTGTGCTATAACAGAAGGAATTATGTAAGCAGGGCTGAGTGCTGTTTGTTTCCAGTGAGAACGGCCAGAATTATGAGCTCTGTAATTCCATTACTCAGTTAATCTGGAGCACGCTGCAGGGAAGGTCTGGAAAGGCGACATCTAATTCCCTCGGCCTGTGCTGTGTAAGGGGTGACGGGGGCATCCAGGAGGGATGTTCTCTCTGATGCCTCGTATGGGCTGGACTGGATATTTCACAAATTGCTCCTTCCTTCAGAAATGTCCATATTTTCACATCTCCTCTAATTAAGGATGATTAGAACATTTTCAAATTTATGTTTGAAAATTATATTGAAGGAGGTGGGTCCAAAATCTTTATAAAGGTTTCCTAAGGGGAGGTATCGTGGAAGGGCGTTAAAAACGTGTCTTTGGCTTCGGCTAGGGTTGTTCCATGGTTGGAGGGTTGGCCCGTGAACCTAAGGGTTCGAGTTCAATTTCCGGTCAAGGGCACGTACCTGGGTTGCAGATTCCATCTCCAGCCCTGGTTGGGGCACATGCCAGAGGCAACCAGTTGATGTGTCTCTCCCACATCGACATCTCTCTCTCTCTCTCTCTCTCTCTCTCTCTCTATCTATCTATCTCTGTGCCCCTGGTCTCCCCCGCCCCCCACCTTCCACTCTCTCTGAAAAGTAATGGAAAAAATATCCTTAGGTGAGGCTTAACAACAACAACAAAAAAGAAAAGGATTGCTAAGAAGAATTTTAATAAACAGAGGTTTCCCCAACGTGCCCGACCGAGTGTCGTTATGCGATAAATGTCGGTTGATTTGATGTGACACAACCATCATTCTTGTGCTCTGCAGATCCCGAATTAAGCCATGGATATTTCCTCAACTATTTTAATCAGAACCAGATGGAAGAAGCAGCAGAGACAACACATATAATAATCTCGTTTACATCAGTCCCCAAAGGAACTCAGAGGTCTTTTCAATCTTAGTTTCAATAACTCTACAGGAGCAAGGTTGCCAGGACAAATGAGGCTGCTCTGCCTCCCGGGGCACAGGGTAATTCGATACAAACAACCTTTTCCCACAAGAGAAGTGAGGGCCGTGACTCAGCACACCAGCAGGCAACAGACTGAAAACACAGCCTCCGGGTGCCCTTCTGGACTTGGGATTGAAAGCTGCGTGTTCTGTCTGGCCCCATCCTCATCAGATTACCCACAATTGCAGGTGGAGTCCCGTTACAGCCTGGCTCAGCCCCCACCGAAGCTATAGGAATACGATGTCAACACTGTGCTGAGGGAGGCTCTCTTCGGGTCCCTAATACTTGTGCAGGGTGCACCTGCCGAGCGTGACCCCAGATGTCGGGGCCGGGAGTGGGGTGGCCCTCGTGCGCCTCTTCAGCACCGGGGCAGAGGGACTCACTTTCTTCACTGCGCATCGTCCGCGGGCAGGCTGAAGGGGTCCAGGGGCTCTTACAAATCCTCTTAAATTAAGCAGTTTTCCCACTTTGGAGTTAGGTTTACAGAACGAAGCAAAGCCAGAACAGAAATTCTAAGCCACGCAAGGTCCCAGGAGACCACAGGATGTGCCCACAGGATGCATCAATGTCCAAGAAGAACTATTTGGGAAAACGTGCCGTGTGACCCAGCACACACACACTGTCCCCCTTTATTTACGCCGCTCACACACCCTCTCCAGCGAGCAAAGCAGAGCTGAGAAGGGCACACCACACCCAGAAAACACACATGGGACCTGACCTTTCCTTTGAACCGACAGCCAACTCCGAGTTCACAGACATGAGCAGGGATGAGGGAGAGCCAGGTCCAGGTCATCCGCAGGCTCTGGAAGCTACTGGTTTTAGTTTAGTGTCACTTCATCCTCCCCCCCCCCCACCCCAGAGAGGAAGGGAGAGGAAGAGAGACATAGAAGCATCAATGATAAGAAGAGAATCATTGATCGGCTGCCTCCTGCACGCACCCTGACCGGGGACCAGGGATCGAGCCTGCAACCGAGGTGTGCGCCCTTGACCGGAATGGAACCTGGGGCCCTTTGATCCATAGGCTCTATCCCAGGGGTCCTCAAACTTTTTAAACAGGGGGCCAGTTCACTGTCCCTCAGACCGTTGGAGGGCCGGACTATAGGTTAAAAAAAAAAACAAAAAACTATGAACAAATTCCTATGCGCACTGTGGGCCCAGAATGAGTCGGCTGCTAAGCAGGACAGGCAGTGGCACCCGGCGGGCCGGATAAATGTCCTCGGCGGGCCGCATGTGGCCCTCGGGCCGTAGTTTGAGGACCCCCTGCTCTAGCCACTGAACAAACCGGCCAGGGCTAGAGTTAAGTTTAAATTAACACTGAAGTTGACCTTTAAACCATATCAGCCGAAGACCCCCACTTGTTACCTACAAGGAAAGTGGAAACATACTTAAAAGTTCACTGTTCCACATTCCACATCTCCTTCAGCTTTTCTTGCTCCTGTCTGGCTCTAAGTTTTGCAGGACAGAACATGATTGTTCTTTCAAAATGGTTCACCTCCTCCTGATTCCAATTTTTCACTTGAATTCATACTCCTCTGATGGGAAGAGAATTCGGATTCCTATGGCAACACGGCTTTGTTCCTGACCCCTCCCTCTCAAAATTCCAAGCAGACACCCTGTACTTCAGAATTGCAGTAAATAGTGGAAACAGGTGATTCTATTTTTAAAACATGTTTTGCTCCACAAACGGTCTCTTACCATTAAGTTAGAAAAAATATTGTTCACCACTTCCCCTCCCCTTGCCTCTAAAGTACTTGTCATTGGGGAAATGACAAGTTGGGCTAATGCTTTGTCAAAAGAGCCTGGCTCCGGGCTCTCTACTTACTGCTCCATGCTTTTGGGGATGGGGTGGAGCAGTCCTTCAAGGCTGACTGACCTCCTTTGCAGAGTCTCTGGAACAGATTAGCGTGCCTGTCTGTGGTTGACAGAGAGATGTCTCATAGATTTTAATAAAAACTGGCAGAAGGCCCAGCTGGTGTGGCTCAGTGGTTAAGCGTAGACCTATGAACCAGGAGGTCACGGTTTGATTCCTGGTCAGGGCACATGCCCGAGTTGCGGGCTCGATCCTCCATAGGGGGGTGTGCAGGAGGTGGCTGATGTGTGCATGGATCGATGCTCAAACACTGAAACACGCCTGTTTTTTGCTTCTTTTGATGAAAAGAAAATTATTGTGGTTCTTGGTGAAACGGGGAGAGCTTTACCAAGGAAATCTGGAACAAATGACTAGAAGGACGCAGGGACCATACCAGCTCTTTTTGTGACAGAACAGAAAAAAACAGGGATGGCTGAGGCAGACAGACTTGGTGTATATTCTGGCTCTACCTTTACCAGTATTGTGACTTTGATGAAGTCACCACTTTATTCTAAATCTTGTCTACAGAAGGGGACCAAGAGCGATTATGAGCAATGAATTAGATACTGTACATGATTGTGTCATACTGCTCGGATGAGAAATATTTATTGGAGTAAGGAGAGGCATCACAGTTAGCTAACAGCAGTGATTTGAGTCCTAAGTGCATTCATGGAAGAGCCTCCGGGTTAATGAAAACTTGTAGAACAAGGAGGAGACGGCAGACTTGTAAATGTTTTTGAAAACTTGAATTATAAAAATTAAATTATCTAAAAGTACACTTGGGACAGACTGAGGGTGACTGGTGTTTTAGTAGGCTGAACTGAGTCATGGGACCTGGGTCATGGGACCTTCCCGCGGGACGATGCTGTAAGGAGAAAACCTACATACATGAAAAGAAACACCTAGGAAAGCCAGGTCAGCCTTGGACAGAGATCTGGGAAGGAGCTTGGATGGCAGAGCAAAGGCAGATTTATAAGAGACTGGCTGTGTGAAAAATGATTTTACCGAACACTCATGCTCAGATACCACAGCATGCTAGAGAGAGAGGTTCGAATGTGGGAGTATTCTCTTTTAGTTTACCTTCTAACTGAAATTCTCACCTAGACTAGGGTTGGGGGGACAACTTCTGTTAAGAAACCTGCCCGGCCGGTATGGCTCAATGGTTGAGGGTTGACCTATAAATCAAGAGGTCACGGTTCCATTCCCGGTCAGGGCACACGCCCAGATTGCGGGCTCGATCCCCAGTGTGGGGCATGCAGGAGGCAGCCAATCTATGATTCTCTCTCATCATGGATGTTTCTCTCTCTCCCTCTCCCTCTCCCTTCCTCTCTGAAAGATATATATATATATATATATATATATATGTATATGTATATATATATGTATATATATATATATACACACACATACATATATATATATATATATATATATATATATGTTTTTTTTTTAAGAAACCTATGCTTTGAGGACTGAGGGTGATACCACCTGAGACAGCAGCAGCAATAGCAAGATCACTAGGAAGCAAACGCCCCTCCCAAACACAGCCCTCCGACGGTCTCTTACCCAGTGGTTACCTTGTCAAGTGGCCTTTGGCAGAGAATGAACGGAAACCAAAACTCTAACAGCAGCTGCTTTCCCTAGAGCGCCAAAGCCAAAGCCAAAGCCAGAGTATGCAGCCTCTAACTCGGAAGCTGGGTGTGAGCTAATTACTTGTGTTGCCTCTGTGGTGTTTTCTGCTCTGTTTCATGTGAGCATATGGCATTCCTCCTACTTCGGCCAGAAGTGTCTTTTGTGGATTATCCCAGGAACCTAACCGCCATATGACATTGTATCCAAAGGTAAACTGCTTCCAAATTCTCAACAACTGAATTAGAAATAAACTTTCCATTCCAATGATTGATACAGTCACTAATACAGGCTGAATAGACATTGGTGGGCGAAAACACCCTCATATTCTTGCTATTAACATGCTCACACGGATTTTTTTATTGAGTTTATTGGGGTCATTGGTTAACAAAACCACACAGTTCCAACAAAACATCATCTACATACTGCATCGTGCACCCAGCGCCCAAAGTCAAGTCTCTTTCCATTCCCATTTATCCCCCTGCTCTCTTCAGCCTCCCCATCACCCTTTCCCTCTGGCTAGCACCATGGAAACCAAAGCATAGATACAAAGAACAGACTGACAGCTGTCATAGGGGGGTTGGGAGGGGGGGTGGAAAAAAAGGTAAAGGGACTAAGCTAGATAGACAGACCACAAACATTATGTTTACTAAACAGAAGAGTTGCAGTAGCAAAAGATGAGTTACTTTGATCTAATTGAAACATAAAATCAAGACATCTTGTCCCTCCTATCAGCCACACGAGTCCTGCACCTGCTGTAATTGCTCAGCATCTGTTGCCACAGGTCCTCCAAGTCAGATTCAAGAGGACATCCTGCCCTTTGGTGGTGTCCAGCTCTGACGTAGGCCCTGTTCTTGAATTAGAGAAGAAGCTAACAGCCTCAGGGTGCGGAGCACTAAAACTCTGCGCTGGGGAACTGACCTATCTGAGTGTCCCACATTTACCACTGAGCTGCCATGTGGCTTCCCGACACACCGGGTCCGACGTTTCAGCTGTCCTGAGCCTGTTCTCAGACTGGATTTCTGCTTCATTCCTTCTACCCTCCCTATCAATGAAGCCCAGTCCCTTTCTCGCATGAAGGTTCCTTGCTACTTCTTTTTAAAAAATGGATTTTTTATTGACTTCAGAGACAAAGGGAGAGGGAGAGAGACAGAAACATCAATGATGAGAGAGAATCACTGATCAGCTGCCTCCTCACACCCCCTACTGGGGATCAAGCCCACAACCCAGGCATGTGCCCTTGACTGGACTCGAACCTGGGACCCTTCAGTCCACAGGCCAACGCTCTATCCACTGAGCCAAACTAGCCAGGGCTATTGCTGCCTCTTCTTAAAATAAGGTCCACTGGCCTCTATCTAAATCCGGGTAAGTCCCATAATTGTACACACTCTAATCTCTACCCCCTCCCCCGCCCCGTTCCATTGCTGTGTGGAGTCATGAAGATTTGTACAACCTAAACCTTCAGAACAGGAGATGCCCTTAGGTGAGTGACACTGGTCTGATGGGAACGGTGAGAACTGGAGGACACACGCCCAGGGAAAGGGGGCAGATGCAACTCAGCCTTTGCCACTTGGAGCCTGAGGTCTAGGTGCTATGATGCCTCTCCAGTTTTTAATGTCAAGTAGTTCAGAAGGTTTCTAAACACTGACCCAATCCACATATCACTGGTCTGTGATTTCCGCTTTAAAGTGAGAAAGTGAACGGTAACCTACTAATGCAACCTGATCTCCATTTCCACATCCCAGCTTAACAATTCCTCAAATGACTTGAGCACTTTGCACATAATGGAAAGCTGATCATGAATTTCTTTGTATACAAAAGGGAACATACTTGGAAAAAAAAAAGTATTTCTTGACTGCGTAGTATTGAACACTAAGTTAAAATAGAACTTTATTTCAAGCCACATTTATTCCATAAGAAATGACATGAAAGGAGACCAAGCGAAGGAGCCACGAGTCTAGCTCTTTAATCACCATCCTCGCTATTGCTAATTGAGTCTTCAGTGCACGTTGGCTTTATTCCCTGAGGTACAGGAAAAGAAATATATAACACATGTCTCCTTCAGATGAAAGATTTCACATGTTTGAAATTAAAAGTATCGTAAATTGCAGCAAAAGCAGAGTATGGCATCTAAATAGGAAACTGAAATCCCTGTAGGGGAGATAACAGTAGTCGTTGAATCATAAAGGTTCAATGACAAAATCATTACTACAGGTTTTCCAGTGAAACTTAGAAAACCTGTTTGGCCCAGCTGGTGTGGCTCAGTGGTTGAGTGCCAACCTATGAACCAGAAGGTCACAGTTCGATTCCTGATCAGGGCACATGCCCAGATTGCGGGCTTGATCCCCACTGTGGGGCATGTAAGGAGGCAGCCGATCCATGATCCTCTCTCATCATTGATGTTTCTATCTCTCTCTCCCTCTCCCTTCCTCTCTGAAATCAAAGTATTTTTTTAAAAGTCTGTTTCTCCGTGTTTTTAAGCAAAATAATGAAAGTAAACAGATGATCAGATGATGTCTGTGAGTTACCTTAAACCAGTCTTTCCTTGCTGCTGTTATTGAATCAGATTCATGATTCCACATGGGTTGTATTAGAGTTAAGTGATTTGGCCATTACGACCATCAAAATAACCAGATGTTCGCATTAATTGCTTGGCAGTTGATCTGAAGTTTTTTATGATACAGTTGATTCATCTGTGCATTTTGATTTGGTACCCAAGGTAGAGATGTTAACAGAGGAAATTTTTCAGCATGTGTAGAAAATGTTCATGGACACTTTCCAGCTAGTGTACTGAATTTCATTTTTTCTTAATCATAGGGGTAAAGAATGCAGAAAAGCTAAGTTTTGGCACAAATAAGCCAAATTGTAGGGAGTGCTCATTGCTTTGTGTGGCACACCTGTTAATGAATATTAATCAGAACAGGAAGTGACTGTGAAAAGGCAAGCATCTGTCTTTAAAGTTCAACTGAAGGCTTTTTAAAAACATTTGTTCAAAGTCATGACCAAGAACATTCTGAGTGAATATACATTGATTACCTTCTAAAGATACATTTTGCCCCATTATACTGCGATTCTATGTGCTATTGGCTGTGATTAAAATACGGTCTCCAGTACATACAAAAACATATTTTAGCCCTAGCCAGTTTGGCTCAGTGGATAGAGCGTTCTATGGACTGAAGGGTCCTGGGTTCGATTCTGGTCAAGGGCATGTACCTCAGTTGCAGGCTTGATCCCCAGTCAGGGCACCAGCGGAAGGCAACCAATCAATGTGTTTCTGTCACATCGATGTTTCTCTTTCTCTCTTTCCCCTTTCCTCCTTCCCTTCCTCCCTTTCACTCTCTTTAAAAATCAAAGGTAAAATATCCTCGGGTGAGGATTAACAAAAAAAATACATAATGTAGAATAGCAGAAGTAATAACAGTTATTAATTAATTATAAATTCATAAATTTATTATTAATAAATAGTTATTTTCTAGAACTTTCAGTGTAAGGAGATCAGGCTTGCCTTCTGTAAATATTCCTTCCCTGGTGATTTTTTTCTTTCTCAGTTATTCTTCTGAAAGGAGAAACTATGCTAATGGACACTCAGAGACAGGAGTGTGGAAATTTCTCTATTCCTGTTAGTTTAAGAAGAATGAAATTAATGCAAGCTTCATATTTCCCGGATAGGAGAATCCGCATCATCCTTATTTTATGACACTCAACACACAGTCAAGTTATCAAGACAACAGAAAAAAACCATCTTGGGCATGTAAGGCTTAGAAAACACACTCACACACCTGGCCTGGAAAAAAAACTTACTTCAGGGCAAAGTCCATCTGATCAGAAGGTTAATCTAAATTATGAGCACAAACAGGTCAGCCTAGTGGAAAAGAACTGGCGGGTAAGTCACAAGTGAAAATATATTTAAATCATGTGACTAAAAATATGACTACGGAATGAAGTCCACAAAATATTCCTTAAAGATAAAACACATAATATGAACATTAGCATGAAAGAATGAGTCTCAGGGTCCCAGGTTCCAAAATGGCCTCCGATAAAAATTACAATCTTTCCGAAGACGCCAGAGGCCAGTGAGCCTTTTCCTCCTGGCCCCACAGCCACAAGCACCGGTAAGATAGTTGCCAGCTCTCCCAGCCAGGCCGCAGTGATCAGTCACTGACTAACGGGGTACAGGGCTATGTACTCCACTTCCAGGCCTGGTCCTTAAAGCCTACCTGAAGTTCTCTTCTTTCTCTCTTTCTCCTTCCCTCCCTCCCTCCCTCCCTCCCTCCCTCCCCTCCTCCTCCTCTTTTATCTCCTCTCTCTCTCTCTCTCTCTCCCCCCTCCCCCACCCCCCCGCCGCCCCCATCCCAAGCTGGAAGTAACATCCAAGGCAGTTTGAAAAGTCACAGTCTGAGAATGGCAGGACCCTCATCACTCTGGATTCCTAAGGGGACTTCATGAAGCCGACTCCATCCCCACCCACCACCTCCATCCCCACCGCAAGAAGAGTTTCACACAGTGAAACATAAGCTTCCTATTGGGCTAAGCCACTGACACATTGCAGTTTATCTGCCACAACAGCCACCTTTACCTCAACTGCTACAATATCCTACTCAGATCTGGAAAAGCAGTCTCTTTGTCAAGAACATCACCACACTTTGGGATTTCCTGGGGAAAGTTCTAATTCATGGGCTACCAGGATTTATGATAGCCCCTCTGTGACCTCTCTCAGAGGTCACAGTAATATCAGAAGCCATGCATGTCTTCCCATTGTTTTATTTTTATTTTTGTCCTCTATATCATTTCATTGGCAGCGGCAGGGTGGGGGGGGGGGGGGCGGGAAGGAAAGGCAAGATCACATCAGTATGATAAGAGGAAAAAAGCAATTTATTAACTCCTCCCTAAAAAAAAATATCGGACATGTCTACATGGAAATTGAATCCACAGAGGAGTGGTAAAGAGGAGAAAAGAACATGATTTAATTTATTCTTGGCTAACAGGAAACTGAAATCCATATGGCTTTCATCTCTCCTGCACACGAGACGGGTTGGAGAGCCACATCTGTGAGAAATATGCTCTATGTCAAACTGATTAGGAGAGTCAATATTAGACATAACCTCTTTCTCTTTAAGGGAGGCAAACTCCATCATCCGTTTATGTCTCTGGTGGGCTTAAAGGAAGGCCTTAATCAACTTGCCTTATAACCTCGAGGCATTTAGAAGAAAAATCTCTATTTGTTTCCTTAGTCAGATTGCTCAAGCATGAAATGGGATGTCTTGTCCCGCTGCCTTTGGTGGAAATGCCATCTATTCTGTTTATTTATTTGGGTGAGGAAGCAGGAGAATTGTTGAAAAGTTATATATATTGCCCACTGACTTTGAGTGATATGGTCTGAATTGCTAGAGAAAGATAGGCAAACGCTTTCAACCAGAGAAGATTTGTAGAACAACTTTTCCTTTAAAACATGGGAAAACAGCCCGGCTGGTGTGGCTCAGTGGTTGAGCATCGACCTAGGAACCAGGAAGGTTTCTAGCTCGATCCTCAGTGGGGGGCGTGCAGGAGGCAGCCAATCGATGGTTCTCTCATCATTAATGTTTCTATCTCTTTTCCTCTCCCTTCCTCTCTCTGAAATCAATTTAAAAAATACTTAAACACACACACACACACAAACATGGCAAAACATAGTCACTAAATTGGCATCTACCCAAGAATGACAAGAAAAAATTCTAAAATTACTTCCTTTTCACACAACTTCTCTGTGTTCCTTAATTGGCAATATTACGAACATATGTTCCAAGCACCGTCTGAAAAGGATCTTGTGGCTGAATGGACAAGGGGGAATGCGGGCTGGGGGAGGAGCTGTGCGGGGACGGGTGAATGCACCTGGCCAGTGTTGCCAAGTGGTTAGAGAGTCAGCCCGTGGACCTAAGGGTCTTTGGTTCCTGGTCAAGCATAGGTAACTGGGTTGCAGGTATGATCCCCACGCCTGGTTGGAGTGGGAGCAGGAGGCAACCAATCGACGTGTCCCTCTCACACAGATGTTTCTCTCTGTCTCTCCCCCTCCCTTCCACTCTCTCTCTAAAACTCAATGGAAAAATACCATTGGGTGAGGATTAACAAACCAACAACAATAACAACAAAAAGGAAATCTTGGGTGAATGCATTATCAAGCCTAGGTCTTGTGCAATGCCCTAAGTGCCTGCCAGAGGCGGGGAAAGTGTGTCTGGCCTTTGGACATTTAGAGTGGGGAGAAACGGTCCCCAGCAAGACTCCAACTGGGAGTTTCCAAAACATAAGAAGAGGTCCCTAGCAACAGCCATAACAATGACTAAAGCTCCCACGAGAGGCACATTCACTTTGCTCAACTGATCTGAGAAGAACGAGGAAGGGGAAGGAGGTCAAGTGAGGTGAGGGTAAAAGTCCACAGACCAGAGCAACTCAGCAACAGCTCTTTTCGGAGAGATCTGGAGTCAAGACGAGCGCCTACATCATGTAATGTACATGTTTCGCTGCAGGAATAAGTCGTATTTGAACATAAAATAAACATGTACAACAGAGGATGTTATGGGAATATGCTGTTTTTATTTTTAAGGGCATTTTAGCTAACAAGGAAATATGAATTTCAGGATCCATATTATAGGGTAAACTTAGAGATCTAGTCTGGAAATTTATTGTAAGACACACTTGAGAATCTGAACAGGCTACCCAACGCTCCAGAGGTTTAAGATTATATGTTTACATGCAGAAATAGCAGATGATCTAGTTCAACACAATCCACTGATTTCTAGAGAGAAGGGAAGGGAGGGAAGGAGGGAGGGGGGGAGAGAGAGAGAGAGAGAGAGAGAGAGAGAGAGAGAGAGAGAGAGAACATCGATGTGAAAGAGACACATTGATTGGTTGCCTCCCACACCAGGTCAGGGATCGAGCCTGCAAGCCAAGTATGTGCTCTTGACCGGGAATTGAACCCACAACCCATCAGTGCCTGGAATGACACTCTAACCATCAAGCAACACTGGCCAGGGCTCCACCTCATTCTTGAATACCACCTTTTTTTTTTACCAACAGAAGGCTAGTACCAGATGCCAACACACTTCTGATCATTCTGGCCAATGGCAGCTCCAAACCTCATGAACACCAGATTCGATTACTTCTAAAGGAATCCGAGCAGGAAAGTCTTAACTGTGTAACCGAAATAGGGTAATTTTTTTCATATGACAGACTGAGTTATAGGATGGGAAATCCAGATTATGGATAGCTTAACTAACTTATACTTTAATAATTACAGTATACATAGAATATTAACTGCCAGTTTTTAAGAACTCACAATGACTTATGACCTACTTAATTAATAAGAGGAAATAAAAAATAAAACATCCATCCGTTGGAAAATGGAATGAGTGAACACGGAAACATGGATATTCTATATGCAGAAAACAATTGCTTTGCATTCTAAGAGCAAAACCTTCACCCTGGCCGGCCAGTTTGGCTCAGTGGCTGGCGCACTGTGACCTGGCCACAGGCACACACAATGCTGAGGACCAGAAGCCAGCTGCAGTGGGGTCCCCGCCCACTGAAGGAAAGGCCTTCAGCGACCAGCCCCCCGCCCCCCTACACACACACACACTACTGTCTGCTGCTGTGTTCTCTGGCTGCAGCGGTAAAAGAGAAGACCACTTTCTCTTTCAAAGTCAAGTACAACTACAGTAGCTCCAAGCCATGGCAGACTTGCAGTTACCACTGGGTGGCCTTTTGTTACACGGGCACACACACAGTAATTTCCCCCGAAGGATGCCCCTGGAGCCAGGGCCAAGCGGTCCAGAGGGGGCTTTATTTTAAAACACAGCCTGTGCCCAATGTTCTTGTCTCTCAACCTCATCATCCAGGTCAACAAGATCAGACACACTAACCCAGTGGTCGGCAAACTCATTAGTCAACAGAGCCAAATATCAACAGGACAACGATTGAAATTTCTTTGGAGAGCCAAATTTTTTAAACTTCAACTTCTTCTAATGCCACTTCTTCAAAATAGACTCGCCCAGGCCGTGGTATTTTGTGGAAGAGCCACACTCAAGGGGCCAAAGAGCCGCATGTGGCTCGCGAGCCGAAGTTTGCCGACCACTACACTAACCCAATCAAAGTCCCACCGTCCCTAGACATCCCTTATCTGATTTTCACTCCCCGATACGGGACATCTAAGCTGAAGATTCTCATTTGCATATACATTTTTTAACACACATATTTTTTCTTACAACTTAGAAACATGCCAGTAAGAATATTGGCACTGCTCTCTGCCACTGATACGTTGCTATCTGGTGATGTCTGCGCAGGCGCAACAATGACACAGCTTTCTGATTTCCTCCGAAGTTCTGAAATGAGAGTGCATCTCATGGAGCCAGATGGGCCGCCTGTGAACTGTGGGACCACAGCTCATCACTCATCATTGCTCGAAGCAAAGGAAATGGGATGAGCCCCAGCAGGCGTCCTCAGCTTTTTGTGGCAGAAAGCTATGGGGAGCTTCCCCTACACCTCATGTTCTGGGGAGATGGGGGACACTGCAGGGAGGGGGGGGGATGGAAGGGAACTGGGAGGGAACTGAGCCTTCAGGAGGCTGTCCTGGCTAGCTCCTGGGACCCAGCCTTCTTGCTAGCTCAGAAACGCAGCTGTTCAACCTTAGCGGCTTCAGACCAATCCCTCTGTTCTTCTGGAATTTCAAAGAGGAGGGAGCCCGGTGCCAGCAGCCTTGTGGCTCACGTATTCCTTTGAATTGTGAATTGCACACTGACCCACAGGGCACGGGCCGCATCTGTCCGGTCCACACAGTGACCAGCACGTATCAGATGACAATGTGAATGGATGATTTAGTGAGTCCCAGGCCCCAGCCCTCTCCTGTTTCAAGTGAACCAAATGTAAGAGCAGCTTGCGGAGCCCGCACATTAAGGCTTAGCACATCCCCGTGCTGAGTCCTGTCCACGGGACGGTGAGCCAGAAAATCTGAGTTCAATGCCAAACTCTTCCACGTGGGCTCCCTTACGCGCATCGCTCAAGCGCTCTCACTCGGATCCTTCGTTTAACGAGGGCAGTAAGAGCCGCATGGCCAGGCCAGGCGAGGAGAAATAAAGCATGTATGAGGATGCCTTTGGGAGCAGTGAGGCTAGGGAGACCTCAGAACTGATTGCAGCTCCTCAGGGAGCCAGGAACATGCTGGCTAAGTCCCCTCTGGCCCAGGTTCCCAATGACTGGGGTGTTCAGAGCCCCAAGTTCACGCTGTTCACAGCCACTGGGGACCCTCTTCCGTGCAGCCTCCCGGGAGCTACTGCTCTTATTTGGAAGATGTGTGCTCTGACCGGCTCCCTGATGCTCACTGCAGAATCGGCCCAGTCCTCGCACTCACTTCTGTCTCTCAGCTAAACGCGTATTTATTTTATTTACCCCAGCCCAGGACTCCAGCAATTATCTCCCTCCCCACCTTAGATGTTTCCTCCTTCTGCCCTAGTCCCCAGGCCCCAGCCTGGACCAGTCAGATTTAACCAGAAGCTGGGGCAGAGTTGCCGGTCCCTTACCTGCCAGCCCGGCCTCTCCGCTGACCATTTGTTGGGGATTGTCACCTGGAAGATGAGCAGCTTAAGACTGCCCCCCAACCCCTACTTTTCTAACTCTGTCGCCTTCTCCCGACTGTCTTAGTTACCTGGAGCCTGTGGAAAGCCAGGGAACAAGAGAGAGGCTTAAGCATTTAGGATTATAGCCTCTAATCTCCACCTGTCCACACATCCCCATGCGTCTCAGGCCACGGATTCGGCCTCTCTGTGCTTCAGCCCTCAGAGCTGTGATCAGAGATAACGTCACCAATGGGTGTTCTGGGAACTTCGTAAGACTTTTCAGCCCAACCGGTGTGGCTCAGTGGTTGAGCATCGTCCCAGGAAGCAGGAGGTCATGGGTTGATTCCCGTCAGGGCTCATACCCGGGTGTGAGCTCGATCCCCAGTAGGGGGTGTGCAGGAAGCAGCTGGTCAATGATTCTCTCTCATCACTGATGTTTCTCTCTCTCTCTGAAATCAATAAAACATATGAAAGTGTTTTCCAGCTGTCAAGGGTCTTAGGAGAGTTGCAAAAATTAGGCCCATGGAAATTTACTTTTTGAGCATTTTACTGGTAAAATAAAATCAAGTGGTTTTTATCTTAATCTAATCGAGGAAATGAAGACATACTGCGTTCAATTATGAGGCCTCTGGGCACTGGGGCAGGACATCTGCAGGGGACGCTGAGGAGCAAGGCATTAGGGTAAGCAGGGGCCACACGGGGAAAGGCCTTAGAGCAGGCCCCCGTGGCTTATTTCCTTGGCTACAATATGCAAAGGCTGGCTTGCTGGCTGGTGTTTATTAGTTATGGCTGCAAGAACTCTTTTCAAGCTGTAATTCCTTGGGGATAAGTCACTTGTATTTGCAAGTCTGAATCTCTCTGCCAACTCCCCCTTTCTTCACCAAAACTCAGGTTAGAATTGTTAGGAGCTGTGGAGTTTGTTAGAGTGGAACCGTCACCAGAGGATCGATGGGATAGATGCCTGCACAGGTGAGTCTACTATGGGAGCCAGTGGAGTTGCCTGTGTGTCGTTATGCGCTCACTTCCGTCCCAGGTTGGAAGCCTGTAAGCAGACTGTTTCATAAGTGGATCATTGCATTCTAGACAGGAAGTTCGCTGCCTGACACACAGTAGGTGCTCAACACATAGCATGTCATACTAGGAAGACTGACATCTCTGTTGTAAGTGATCACTACTCATTTCAACATAGCTGCTTAATGTGATACATTTCAAATATACTGTATACCAAAGGAGTTCTATAAATCATGGAAGGCACCTATCCTATTTTCTTTTTTTTTTTTTAATATATTTTATTGATATTTTACAGAGAGGAAGGGAGAGGGATAGAGAGCTAGAAACATCAATGAGAGAGAAACATTGATCAGCTGCCTCCTGCACACCTCCCACTGGGGATGTGCCCGCAACCAAGGTACATGCGCTTGACCGGAATCGAACCCGGGACCCTGCAGTCCGCAGGCCGACGCTCTATCCACTGAGCCAAACCGGTTTCGGCAACCTATCCTATTTTCAAGAGAACAACCTAAAAACGTAAACTTCTGTTCCTTCTGGATTTGTTCATTTCACACACGCCTTCTCTCCTCGGCTTACATGGAAATCTGTCTATAAAGCTACAGAGCTCCCAGTGGGAGATTCTGAGCTGACAACCAAGATTTTAGAATCTAATAAAAAATAGATAAAACTGAATTTCAAAGAATGCAACCTAAACAACCGTTCTAACTAAAGCACACGTTTAAAAAGAAGTGTGTCTTACATATTTGCAATGGGCCCGTGAAGCTCAGGCCTGAGGTCATTTTTACGGAAATAAAGACCAGCCATGAAGAACGATGAAAACGCTGCCACACCTTTTTCATCTTCGGATGGATCTGAAAGGAAACCCAGTGACTGCGCTCAGCAGTGCCATTCCCTCTTGCTGCCCCCTTGCCTCTTCATGCCCCATCTTTGTTTCTTCCATCAGCTACCCCAAAATTTCCCCAAGCTCCCCCATATCCCTTCTCCCCACCCACATAGGCCTTTGATTTCCTCCCTTTAAAGCTTCTCCCACCTTTATTGTTTTGTTTTCCCACAAATCCTTTTTCATTCTTCTCCCAACGACTCCCATCCTCACATTCCCCAGTTTTGTGTTTACTTCCCCATTGACATGATCAGCCCAGCCCAGGCTGCAAGGCCCCCCTCCACCTGGGCGATGTGAACATGAGGAACAGGAGCTCTGAGGCCACAGCAGGGTCCTCTCCCTTGTGCAGAGAAGGGGCAAACAGTTGTCATGTGAAATGTTCCCACATTTCCCTACCACATGTGCAGAGTTACTTCCTTACTGAACCCAGTCTAACATCTGCAGCAAAAGGAAGGGAAAAGTTCAGAAGTACCTTTTTAAAAAATATATTGTCACTCCTTAAAAGATGCCCCTGAGCCCTAGCCGGTTGCTCAGTGGTTAGAGCAGCCGTGGGCAAACTACAGCCCGTGGGCCGGATACTGCCCATTCGGCTGTTCTATCCGGCCCGTGGAGCCGAAAGAGTGGAGGGTTGTCTTGCTCTCCCCTCCGCTCCTTTACTTTGAATTTATATTAGTTCACACAAACACTCCATCCATGCTTTTGTTCCAGCCCTCCAGTCCAGTTTAAGAACCCATTGTGGCCCTCGAGTCACAAAGTTTGCCCACCCCTGGGTTAGAGCATCAGCCCATGCACCGAAGGGTCACAGGTTTGATTTCTGGTCAAGAGCATGTGCCTGGGTTGCAGGTTCCATCCCTGCCCCAGTCCTGGCACGTGCAGGAGGCAACTGATAGATATGTCTCTCTCACATCGATGTTTCTCTCTCTCTCTCTCCCTCCTTCCGTCTCTTCCACTCTCTCTAAAAGTCAATGGAAAAGTATATACTGGGGTGAGGATTAACAACAACAACAACAAGATGGCATGATAGGAATAGAATCCAGATACTAAAAATGGGATGAGATCAAATGAACTTAGAGGCCAAGGGAATTCTGGGTCTGGAACAGGGAAGACAGGAGAAAGAAAAGAGGTGGTTAAAAACAAGGCCCAGATCCTACACTCAGAACTTAAACATTGTGGGACTTTGGGCAGGCTACTTAATTCTTCTAAACTTGTTTCCTTGTTGGGAAAAAAGTAAGACTGATCTAAAACTGTCAAAGGCATAAAAAGAAAGTAGCTCAGAGTTCAGTGCAAAATAAATGCTCCTTAAGTATCAGTTATTACAATGATCATCTTATTACTATTACATCTCAACACCTGGCCTCTTTATTTCCAAGGCACGAGATTTTGTATGGATTAACCTCATAGAGTGTTTCCTATTTTCTGTGAAACCCTCAGTTTTTATTATAAAATAAAATTTATAGGTAGATATCATAGAATATTCTACAATGTATCCTTAAAATATCTTAGGGGGTTTCAAGTTGTAGGTCTGATAGAATATCATACATGAAGTTACTGTTGTATACACACAACACACATCGATACACATACGTGTGCATGAGTGTGTGAGGGTATTTGAGTTGTTGTTAATCCTCACCTGAGGACATTTTTCCATTGATTTTTAGAAAGAGTGGAAGGGAGAGGGAAAGACAAAGAGAGAGAGAGAGAGAGAGAGAGAGAGAGAGAGAGAGAGAGAGAGAGAGAGAGAGAAATATTGATGTGAGAGAGACACATCGATTGGCTGCCTCCCGCATGCACCCCAACCAGGGCTGGGGATTGAGCTTGCAACCGAGGTCCATTACCTTGACTGGAATCGAACCTGGGACCCTTCAGTCCACAGGCTGACCATCTACCCACCAAGCCAAACAGACTAGGGCACGCCATTTGAATTTTTGAAATCAAAAGATTCTGTTATAACTCCCTCCCATCCCCAATCAGCGAAACTTATGCTCTAGAAATGGACCACACTTCAAATGCAGTTGCCTCCCACCCCTGAATCGAGCCTGTGACTGAGGTACGTGCCCTTGACCAGAATCGAACCCAGAACCCTTCAGTCCACGGGCTGATGCTCTGTCCACTGAGCCACACCGACAGGGCTGGGTGTGTATGTTCACCTTGCCTTCATTATTACTATAACTGGCCAACTAGCTGCCACTTCTCGCATAGTGTCAGCAGAGTAAGCAAGCTTAGCTGAGGGTTTCCTAAATGGGTGCAGAAGGCTTTTTGATATGTTTGCCCATTTATAAAGCCACAGAGCAACAAAAAGCTATACTCCAGCCTCATGAAATTGCTATGATTTATTTCTGAGATACAGTACACCTTCCATGGTAATCGTTCCCAAATTTTAATAAGGGCAAAAGGAGGACTTAATTAAAGAGTCAGGGGCTCTTTTGTAAACCACGGCCATCTGCCAGCACTTCTTCGTGGCATCTTATCGCCACAGCGCAGGCACTGTGGCATCTTTACTGTGTGTGGCAGGGGCTGAGTTGCAGACACACAGAAACAATGGCAATGCGCTTATTTTAAGGACACCACACTGTTGGCTCCTCTTCCAGGCATCTAACCCGGATGGAGCTCCCTCTGTGCTTAGATGTGCGATGTTGTTTTTACAGCATCTCCTTTCCCTGTTGTCTAGGAATCTGGATCACTGCATTTGAAGTGTGGTCCATTTCTAGAGCATAAGTTTCGCTGATTGAGGATGGGAGGGAGTTATAACAGAATCTTTTGATTTCAAAAATTCAAATGGCGTGCCCTAGTCTGTTTGGCTTGGTGGATAGAGGGTCAGCCTGTGGACTGAAGGGTCCCAGGTTCGATTCCAGTCAAGGGCATGGACCTCGGTTGCAAGCTCAATCCCCAGCCCTGGTTGGGGTGCATGCGGGAGGCAGCCAATCGATGTGTCTCTCTCACATCAATATTTCTCTCTCTCTCTCTCTCTCTCTCTCTCTCTCTCTCTCTCTCTCTCTCTCTCTCCCCCCCCCTCCCTTCCACTCTCTCTAAAAAATCAATGGAAAAGGTGAGGATTAACAGCAACAACAATTCAAACGGTGACTAAAGAGAATGTAAGAGCCCTTCGCCTCTGCTGTGATTTCTCCAGCCATTTACGCATGGGCTGCGACCAACATAAAAGTAGAACTTGAATGTTTAATGATAAGACATTAGTTTTTAAAAAGTAGGGTACCCCCAAAGGAGGGAATGCTTGCCATGCAACTTTGAAAAGTGATTTTGCAGAAGAACATACATTGCCATGGAAATGAGAAGTGGAGGGGAAAGCCACAGCATGATGTGATTTTGCTAAAATGCACATAAAGAGAAGTTACAATGAAGTGTGGTCATGAGTCATTTTCACTGTCTTTGTTCCCTCAGCTGCATATTGTGTATCATCCACAATAAACAGGTACCAAACTGTGTAATTACAGACAATATCTTTAACACGTAACTGCAGTCTGGTTGTAGAAAGACACAGTAAAACACTCCGCCCTGCCTCTCTCACTGAATGCAACTAGAAAGCTCGGGAAGAATGCAGGGAGAAAGTGTCTGAGGATGCTACCCATGGAGGTAGCAGGTGGATCCGAGAAGGAGACCAGACTTAAAGCCCCACTGAGCCAGGGGTGAGTCGGCCATATTATTCCCTCCAAAAACATCCATCCAGACCCTGGCTGGTTTGGCTCAGTGGATAGAGCGTCAGCCTGCGAACTGAAAAGTCCCAGGTTCGATTCCTGTCAAGAGCACGTGCCCGGGTTGCAGGCTCGATCCCCATTGTGGGGCTTGCGGGAGGCAGCCGATCAATGATTCTCTCTCATCATTGATGTTTCTATCTTTCTCTCCCTCTTCTTTCCTCTCTGAAATCAATAAAAATATATTTTTTTAAAAACATCCAGCCAGGAGTCAAAGGCAGCCTGGAGCCCAGATATACACACCAGGTATCAAGAGAACAGCCCCTCCCCTTTCTTGTCCATTGAGAGGCAAAGGGCCGGAGTAATTGAGGAAAACCCCCAGGCTCCTTCTCCAATGTTCACATAAGGACAGTGCCAGGTGCTGGGACACATCCCATCATAGGACATCTGGCCCCGTAGCTTTGTGTCACGAGTTCAGATGAGTCAGAGCATGTGGGAGTCACCTTCCCTTCACCGGGTTGGCTAAGCATAACTTAATTATGTGCAGAAATGACTGCACAGCATATAAATAGAGATGACTACATTCCATTGACTGTCTTCCCAACCCAACTGTCCCTTAGCTGAATCCCGAAAGTCTCTGTGTTCACTCTACCACCATCCAGGAGGAGAGGACGGGGAAGGGAAGACACACGTGATTTGCGCATATTACGTACACTATCCTGTGACCATGCAGACACTTTGTCAGGGCTCCCCTTCGGGCCTGGGAAGGAGTGTGTGCAACGAGGGGCCCTGACACTTAAGCTCCATGAGTTCCATGGTAAACCTGCATCTCGTTAGGACAAAACGTGGAGGGACAACCACACTCAGGAAATGAGAGGCAGAAAAATTGCCACAATTACATTCCAATTTAGGATAATTGCTTCTTTCATGTGGGTTCAGAATGCAGATTTTCTTTTTACTCACACATCAACCATTCATTGACCGTTTTCTAGGCACTGAGGTTATACAAGCGTACCTGACTCTCAGGTCCCTTTAAGACTAGACACATAAACAAATACACGGCATTGTGTTCAGGGGTGGAGCCCCAAGGACAGGGTAGCCGGCTGTGCTCAGGGCTGGCAGTGCCCTGCAGACCGCAGGGAGGCTTCCTAAGGATGGAGCCCCCTTTGAGTGCCGGAAGCCAATTCCAGCATGTCAGCAGGGCTGAATCATCTGGGATGGCTGAAGGGCACTTCCCCCAAACCTGAATAGTATAATGTTTGCTGCCAGACAGCTCAGAGCATCTTAAATCTGCATGTTATTGCCTCCTATTGGCCAAACACCTGAACAGCTGTAGGCTATTCCCCAAACTGACAATGCTTCTGTAACCTACCCTTTGAAGTGTATTATCTCCACCTTGCCTTAGGACAAATTGTGTTAATAAAAGCAAGGTTCCTAGACAAGGAGGTAGTCTTTCAGCTCCTTTAGCTGAAGATCCTCTGACCCCCAATGCCTTTCAAAATTATCTTTTGTCCTTGGACTCCTTCCTAATCATCTACGCATCAGCTCCTTTCTCCAGAATGCTGAACCCTTTGTAATGCTGGAAAAACAACCCCGGCATTTGAGTACTGAAGGGGCCACAGAAGTTTGCCAGGGAGACAAGGAGGGTGGATGCTTTCCAAGTAGAGAGTCAGGTACAAATGAATCAAGGTGAGACACAGCAGAGCGAGCTCAGGGGAGAACTAAGGCCAGCGTGCACAGCGAAGGTTGGCTGGAAAGGAACTCAGTGCAAAAGCAGGTGTGACAAGATGCGTGAGAGCGCTCTCGGGCAGGAGGCCCCGGGAAGGAGAGACAGCTGCCTGAGCTGAAGTGGCATCGATGTTGTACAGGCCATATTAGGATTTGGTGATAACTGACTAGAAATTGAATTTGAGGAACAGAAAGGCATTCAAATATAAAGGCTTAGACTTCCTGTAACTATAACTGTAATAAAGTCATTTCATTAGAGAAAAATTTAGTATAAAGGAAAAGGAATAGAACCCTCATGATAAGCACATGTACTCATTACCCAGCTTCTATAATGACCAGTGTTTTGCCAATCTCGTATAAATACTGGGCAAAAGATTGATAAAAGTTATTGTAAAACTCCTGTAATTATTGAGTATTGTCATAATGTAAGAATTGATCTACTTTTGGTAGCATCTCAGATAACTAAGGGGGAAAGAATATTCGGTAAATAGTATGGGGCAACTAGTTAACAATTTGGGAAATTAAGTTAGATTGACACCTCATAGTATATTTAAAAGACATATGGGTAAAAGAAGCTTTTAAATACAAAAAGTCAGACTAAAACATAGTTGAATATCTAATTTAAGATTAGAAAGAACTTTAATAGAAAAATAATTACCACAAAAAAGGTGTAAAAACCTAATAGTTTCTGGAAAGCCTTCTATAAATCAATGATGGTATAAAATAAATTGGGTGGGGGATGTCAATAAAAAAACACAAAACATATATTACAAGTTTATTTACATCAGGGGTGGGGAACATCTGCCAGTGGGCCGTATAAGGCCCTTGAAATCATTTGGTCTGGTCCTGCCAAGGCATTAGGCGTGAGCTAATTAAATGTTTGACCCAATATAGCAGGCTTATTTTTAAGTTGATAATTTTGTATGGCCCGAAAATCTATATATATAAAAGGCTACGTGTCCGTCCGTCCGTCCGACTGGTTGCTATGATGCACAGTGACCACAAGAGGGCAGACGCTCAATGCAGGAGCTGCCATGATGTGCACTAGCCATTTAAAAATAAATGGCACTGTGGACCTGACGCTGACAAACCAACACTCACCTTCCCCCAAGTGGGACACAGGCCACGCTACCACCCCAGAGTCATACCCCACCAAATCGCAGCCAACGCTGCCAAGACCCCATGGCGCGAAATGCAGCCCACAGCCCAGCCCAACCTGAAATGATGGCTGTGGGTGCCAGGTAACGATGCCACATAGCAACACTCAGCTTCCTCTCCCTAGCGACTAGCCTCCTTGGAGTTTCTTCAGCCCAGGAACCCGACTTGCTTTATAGCCAGGTGCAAACATTTTACAGTTTAACCAAATGTTTGTGAAGCATTTTCTCGTGCCTCATCTCATTTGATCCCCACAGAAGTCCTGGAGTAGGTAGATAGGAGACTCGGTAGAATCCTATTTTCTTTTCATTAGCAAGACGCAAATAGCAATATTAAAATATTTCTTCTAATTAATTTCCTTTCAATGTGCACGAATCTGTGCACCAGGACACTAGTGTTCTTATAAATATCCAAATGGCCCTTGGCAGAAAAAGGGTTCCCCACCCCTGCTTTACATTATGAAGTGCCCTTACAAATTAACAAGAAAAAAGACAAATGCCAATGGGAAAATTAGCAAAAAACATGAATAGATAATCCCCCACAGAAAATATTAAATTGCATAACCACAGAAGGAAAATTAAGTCTTGCTAATAAAATAAATGATAATGAAACAGAAAGCCCACTTTGGCTTATCAAAATGGCAAAATTAATTTTTAAAGAACATGTTTAGAATTGATGGAAGTACTAGAAACTGGCAGCTTCATATACCAATGATGGGAATGCAAGCTGCTACAATCTTTCTGGAGGGCAATTTGACAATTTATATCAAGAGCTTTACAAATGAGATGCACTGACCCATGAATTCCATACTTAGTAATTCTCTTAAGAAAATAAACAAAGAAATATACAAAGGTATTTGTACCAGGGTATAGATCATAGGATCAATCACAACACTGAAATGTTGGCAACACTGTAAATATTCAGTCGACAAATGTTGACATTTATTGTGATTGTGGTAAATGCATAGATGGATTATAATGCAGCCATTTTATAAAAATCACACTTTCAATTCTTGAATGATATAGTGCCTTGCTCATAATGTATTATATGCTGTGAAAGCATATGACCCAATTTCAATTTAAAAACGGACACGTGTATGTATAGCTTTATAAATGTAGACAGACACATGCACATGGTTATTCATGGTAAAAAAGAATGTCATTCAAAACACTAAAATGCTAACCACAATTAGTCTCTCTTAGAGATAGAAATCTGGGTGACTATTTTTATTCCATATACTTTCTGTATTTTCTTCCATGAACATGCATTACATTTAAAATCATAAAAGAAGTGCTATTTTGTTTATGGAAATGCATCTGTTTCTATTCTGTCCCTAAAATGATTTCAATATTGCAAAAGGAATAGACTCATTACTTCACAAATAAGAATATCAAAAATCCATAATGTGGCTATTTATTGCCTGGGGCAAATGTTCCAAACCTGGAACTGCACAAATGAACAAGAAGGCGGCAGAGCCAGAAGTGGTGCTATACTTCGGTTCTGTGCATAATGCTGCGACACGTGTAGTTCTCTCTGTGGTGTAGCCTTAGTGCTCAGTCTCACAACGCAATCTGCTTCTCTGGCTTGCGTCTTGCCATGTACAGGTATCAAAGGATGGCTGTCCCCTCACTGAAGAAGGAATAATCCACTGTGCCAGGCACTTTACAAATACATATTTTTGTAGCTTGAGGTGGTCATTTCCAGAGAGGGGGGAGTTATTTTTCTGGGATAATGTTTTATTATTTTTTTAAGTACATTTTTATCTATTTCAGAGAGGAAAGGAGAGGGAGAGGGAGATTGAAACATCAATGATGAGAAAGTCATTGATCAGCCACCTCCTACACATCCCACACTGGGGATCAAGCCCACAACCCGGGCATGTGCCCTGACCGGGAACCAAACTGCGTAGCGACCTCCTGGTTCATAGGTTGACACTCAACCACTGAGCCACGCTGGCCAGGCAAGGTTGTTTAAACTCAAATCTAAATTCCATAAGTTCATGGCCATGTGCAAGTTATTAACTCACCACGTCACCGTTTTCTGATTTGTAGGGTAACTAGAAGTTTGGAATGAATAAATGACATAATTAATACAAAATATTTCTATAATGCCCAACCCATACGAAGCCTTAATAAATGTTAGTAATTATTGTTATTATCCTTAATATCAAATAAGTACCAATCGAACCTAGTCCAAAACGTTTAAATCAGACACTTGCTATGGGAGCCACAAGATATGTGCATTTAATCCCTCCTGGTACTGCCAGGAGGCCATGTATCTCTAAATAAGGCCAACATGTGTTGTAGCATGAAGCCAGAAATTAGAAGTCTAAGATGCTAACCATATTTAAGGATGTCTTGCGCACTTGTTTTCTTTCTTTTTTAAAAAATATATTTTATTGATTTTTTACAGAGAGGAAGGGAGAGGGATAGAGAGTTAGAAACATCGATCAGCTGCCTCCTGCACACCCCCTACTTGGGATGTGCCCGCAACCAAGGTACATGCCCTTGACCGGAATCGAACTTGGGACCCTTCAGTCCGCAGGCCGATGCTCTATCCACTGAGCCAAACCAGTCAGGGCTTGCGCACTCGTTTTCATTGAAGGGAAGGCAGCTTGAACAGTTGGGGAATGTGAAGTACAGAGCATGGGTTTCCATCCCTGTGTCCTTTGGAGTATAAGCTGCTGCTAGTTGTCAGTGTTGAATGAAGATTCATTTTGGCAAGGAAGAGATCATCTGCCTTCCAGATTATTCAGAATTTAAATGCTGGATGCTAAGGAGCTTAGCTCTTGATGCAAAAGCACTAGAAATGGCAGCTGGTGGGTCTCCATGTGCTTTCCAAGTGACCCATCTGCCCTCCCTCCTTTGCTCTAATCCTCTTTAGAATAGAGTCTAAATTGAAGTTTTCTGCACTTCCAAAGATTTTCGTTTCTGTGGTGTAGGAATACCAATGAGAACTCAACATGAAAACTAGTAATTTGATGGGAAAACGCCCAAGTTATCTAGCACAAGTAAATGTAGACCCACAATTCAGCAACTTTTCCTCAAATAAGACTGCATTTTATTCGCGGAGAATTAATAATCCCCACTGAAAGTAAGCTCACAATGAAAAATTAGAAGCACATGAGGGAAAAAAAAATACCAAGAAGCATGTAGATACAGTATCAGAAAAATTAGCACCCTCAAAATTCAAATTTATGCAACAATAAGAGATAACTAAAATATACTGTATATTTTTAAAATTATTACAGAGATGAAGGAAATAAAAATGGTAATAAAAGAATGAGACAGAACTAAAATGAACAGGTCAATTGGAAAATCAACCAAATGAAGTTTCTAGAAATGAAAACATAATTAAGCTCAATAGAGAAATGAAATAGCATATTAGACATAGCTAAAGGGAGAATTATGAAATGGGACGCTAGAATTGGTAAGTAAAGAAACAGAATGAAACAGAACGTGTGAAAGGTTTAGAGACATGGAAGTCAGAATGGAAAACTCCAACACATATCTAAAAATAGTCACAGAAAGCAAGAGGAGATAGGAGAAAAGTAACATTGGAAGATAATATCTTAGAATTTTCCATAATTTATAAAAGGATCAGTTTGATAAAGTACAGTGACTCCCAAGCAGAATAAAGAAAAAATTAAAAAATCAGTTTCATAGAAAGAGCTACGTTAGAATTAACAGCAGACTTCTCATTAGATAAAGACCCTCTCTCCTTCCCTCTCTCCCTTCCACTCTCTCTAAATATCCTCGGATGAGGATTAACAACAACAAAAAAGAACAAAGAGCCCATGGCCAGTTTTCCTCACTGGTTAGAGTATCAGCCCTGGGACCAAAGTGTAAGCAGGTTTGAGATATATATACTAGAGGCCCAGTGCACGGATTCGTGCACCTGTGGGGTCCCTCGGCCTGGCCTGTGGGGATCGGGCCAAAACTGGCTATCTGACATCCTCCGAGGGGTTCAGGATTGTAAAAGGGTGCAGGCCAGGCCGAGGGACCCCACCAGTGCATGATCAGGGCGGGGAGGGGCCACGGGAGGGCTCCAGGGCATGTCCGGCCTGTCTCACCCAGTCCCGATCAGCTGGACCCCAGCAGCAAGCTAACCTACAGGTCGGAGCATCTGCCCCTGGTGGTCAGTGCATGTCATAGCAACTGGCTGAACAGTTGAACGAACTGTCGGACACTTAGCATATTAGGCATTTATTATATAGGATATCCCCACCTCCCTCCATTCCACTCTGTCTGCAAATGAATGGGAAAAATATCCTCCGGTGAGGTTTTAAGAGGGAGGGGGGGAGGGAGGGAGGGAGGGAGGGAGGGAGGGAGGGAGGGAGGGAGGGAGGGAGGGAGGGAAAAGGAAAAAGAAAAGAAAAGAGAGAAGAAAAGAAAAGAATCTAGGTAATAATTTCAATGGAACCAAAGAAATATCTCCTTTGGCAACTCAAATGCTTGGCCATTGAGCTACATGCATATCTGTTGCTTCTCAAACAAAGAGCATGTGTAGCTTAGGTGCCCTTTTTCTTAATAAAAAAATGTTTAATGTTGACATAATTGCAGGTGTCCCCCTTTTCCGTGCCCTTTGCCCCAAACTGAACAGTAAGATTTATACCAACGGCATGACAGGGGGTACTCCCCTTTGATGTTGTTTGTGTTGAACATTGAATGAGGACTTGCAGCATTTTGATGTCCCACAGAGTATAATCCGCCCTGCAGTCACTTTACATGTGGCATCAATGGGTCCGGGGCGAAACCCTCCTGGGGCCTGCAGGAGCCAGCGATGCTTCCTGCCATCTCCAGAAAATCTCCAAAAGGAAAATAAAGGTTGGAAACAAAGTCTACTAATCCTACTTATTCTGTATTAGTGAGGGTAACAGACATGAAATGCATTTCTCCCTACAAGACAGTGGGAAGGGTTTCTTCCTGAGGTGTTTTCCATTGATATATTTTTTTTTTTTTTTAGAAAGAGAGTGAAAGGGAGAGTGGGGGGTGAATGCAGGGATTTAAGACACATTGACTGGTTGTCTCCCACACATGCCTTGACTGGGGGCTGGGAGAGAACCCGCATCTGAGGTACCTGCCCTCGATCAGGAATTGAACCCACAGCCCTTCAGCAGTCCACAGCCTGACCCTCTAACCATTGAGCAAACCAGCCAGACTCTGTTTTTTTGAGTTTTTTCATTAAATATATTGGAGTTACACTGGTTAATAATAAGCTTATATAGACTTCAAATGTACAGTTTTGTATAGTGCATTGTGTGTTTACCACTCAAAGTCAAGGGGCACTTTGAGGCCAATGTCCTGGCTTCATCTGTAGACCTTCCTCTGCCTACCCTTCTTCCCACAGATGCCTCAAAGTGCAGTAGTCTCTCAGTCTTCTGTTAACACAACTTTGACTAAACCCTTGGTGAAAAAAGAACATGATGGGCATGGCTGAACCAAGGAACATTCTAGCGACTTTCTTACACTGTTTATTTACATTATAAGAGCTGCCACACTGGCTGAGATCTGAGTGGGCTGTGGGGAAAGGAGTACAATTCCCAAAGATATTGTTTCGGATCCCTAAACTGTTCTCGTGATAGAAAGCAGCGATATCAGTTTATTCACACCTGTGTTTCTGAAAATCTTTCCCCCAGTGCTGTCTGCTCTTTGTTTTGTCAAGAGATCAACCTAGCAACATCCATCATAGAAACACAAATCACTTATCAAAGGCGCGTTCCTTTGAGAAAACACCGAAGTGAAAGTCAGCTTCCACTCCCCCTTTGGCACAATCACTATTCTCAGACAGAATACAATACTGCATGGATACAGTATTGATGTAAGAATTTTTCATACTCTTCCTTAAACAGTCTTTATGTTTCAGATCCGTATGTTTTTGAGACTTTTTCTATTGCACCAAATGCTTCTTGAGAATAGGAATATTCAGGTTTTCATAACAGTACACCCTGGGTCAATAGTACACCCAGCACATATGAGGGCTCAAGCATTGCTTACAGGAATGGACAGAAGTAAGCATAAATATAGATGAATGGCTGTGTGGATGGGTGCATGGATGGGTGGGGGGAAGGATACATGGATGGGTGGGGAGATGAATGCATGGGTGGGGGGTGGATGCAGGGATGGGTGGGAGGATGGATGCAGGGATGGGTGGGGGGATGGATGCAGGGATTGGTGGGAGGATGGATGAAGGGATGGGTGGGGGATGAATGCAAGGATGACTGTGTGGATGGATGCATGGATGGTTGGGAGGATGGATGCAGGGATGGGTGGGAGGATGGATGCAGGAATAGGTGGGAGGATAGATGCAGGGATGGGTGAGGGGATGGATGCAGGGATGGGTGGGAGGAATGGATGCAGGGATGGGTGGGGGGAATGGATGCAGGGATGGGTGGGGGGTGAATGCAGCGATGACTGTGTGGATGGATGCAGGGATGGGTGGGAGGATGGATGCAGGGATGGGTGAGGGGATGGATGAAGGGATGGGTGGGAGGATGGATGCAGGGATGGGTGGGGGATGGATGCAGGGATGGGTGAGGAGATAAATGCAGAGATGGGTGGGGGGATGGATGCAGGGATGGGTGGGAGGATGGATGCAGGGGTGGGTGGGGATGGATGCAGGGATGGGTGGGGGGATGGATGCAGAGATGGGTGGGGGGATGGATGCAGGGATGGGTCGGAGGATGGATGCAGAGATGGGTGGGGGGATGGATGCAGGGATGACTGTGTGGATGGATGCATGGATGTTTGGGAGGATGGATGCAGGGATGGGTGGGAGGATGGATGCAGGGATGGGTGAGGGGATGGATGCAGGGATGGGTGGGGGGGAATGGATGCAGGGATGGGTGGGGGAATGGATGCAGGGATGGGTGGGGGGTGAATGCAGGGATGACTGTGTGGATGGATGCAGGGATGGGTGGGAGGATGGATGCAGGGATGGGTGGGAGGATGGATGCAGGGATGGGTGGGGGATGGATGCAGGGATGGGTGAGGAGATGGATGCAGAGATGGGTGGGGGGATGGATGCAGGGATGGGTGGGGGGATGGATGCAGGGATGGGTGGGAGGATGGATGCAGGGATGGGTGAGGGGATGGATGCAGGGATGGGTGAGGAGATGGATGCAGGGATGGATGGGAGGATGGATGCAGGGGTGCCATGAGCCTAATGAGGCTCCAACAGGGCAGGGATCCATATACCTATTCAGCAGGTTTATCATCGTAACTTCCCAGCTAGAGTGATAGGGGAAAAGTGGGCCCTGGTTCTTACTTAGGAGATGTGATTGCCCTGTTCTGCTGATTTGAGCTATTGCCCAAGCCAAGCAAAGGCAGATCCTGCTCATAAACATGATTATACCAGATGGGCAATGGACTAAAGAGTCCAGCTGACAGTATCTGTCCCCTTAATTAGGGCATAGCTTGAAGATGCCTGCCTGAAATTCAATTTGATCACAACCAGAAGCAATGGAAATTGCCCAACACACTGCTTCCTTCCTAAGAACATGAGTCTGGGATGACTGTAATTTCTTTAAAAAAATATTTCAGAGGAAAATTGATATCATTTGCTAGGGCAGTGGTCGGCAAACTCATTAGTCAACAGAGCCAAATATCAACAGTACAACGATGGAAATTTCTTTTGAGAGCCAAATATTTTAAACTTAAACTTCTTCTAATGCCACTTATTCAAAATAGACTCGCCCAGGCCGTGGTATTTTGTGGAAGAGCCACACTCAAGGGGCCAAAGAGCCGCAGTTTGCCGACCACGGTGCTAGGGTATCATTTGTTGCAAGTTCAAATTACAGGAGCTAAATAGGAAAAATGACAAAATCAATCAAAAGTTGATGATAAACAAAAAACTAGAGTCCAACCTAGATTTCTAAACGCTTGAAACTATTTAAAAGGAAAATGATTGTCCACGTAGATATTACGATTTATTTCTTTGCCCAAGGTACCAAAATCCATGACTTTCAAAAATAAACAGATTTTACATCTTGGATCTGAACAAACTCTGCTACTTATTGACTGGCTGTGACCTAGTGCAGAGCAATTAATCACTTTGAAAGCCCATTTCCCAATGTGAAAAATCAAGACAGAAAACCTATCTGTTCTGTTTTCCTATTTGCACATTGAAGGGGTATGCAGCCCACTGTGCCAGGCGCCCTGGGAAGTCATCTGCACATTGTGATGTCTTTAACTTGGTTGGAACGGGTGCTGTCTCACAGGACGACACCGAGGCACTGAGTTACATATCTTCCCCCTGTCACATGGCTAGCACGCAGAAGACCTGTGACTGAAAAATCGCGAGTCTCACTCCAGAGCTCTCTGCTATACTGCCTCACATGGCTGGTTTTCAAGAAGTATCTCTCCAATGGATAGATGAGGAGAGAGGGATGGAGGAAGGATGGAAGGCTTAGCTGAGGAGACACCTTTTAAACTCAGTTCAGTAATTCCCTACTTCTGAGGCAGGCTTACCAACAAACCTTCCAATCCAAATTCCACTTTCTCTGCAGATCAGCCAATAAGGGCAGAATTTATGTAACTGGGCCAATTCATATGGTATATTCTAGCTGAAGAATGCTAATGACAAATTAACACATTCAGATGAATGTTTATTCATCGGTCACTAGACTTGGTTCATGTGAGTTCTGTGGCGGCCAAGTCACCTTGGGGAGCCTCCAGGATCAGACTGGGGGCCACGGGGACTCTGCCTAAGTTATGCCAACCTCCGGGGTCTCTGCAGGGCCTTCCCGCCAGCCTGAGGCAGGAAAGACACCCTGAGGGCAGGCAGGCTTTCCTCCCAAACTCTACAGCTACGAGCCTATTTTTGTCGTTAATTTTTAAATTTTAATTTTTCAATTACAGTTTACATTCAATATTATTTCATCTTAGTTTCAGGTGTACAGCATAGTGGTTAGACAATCCTTTACAAAGTGTTCCCCTCAATATTGCCAGTACCCACTGGCACCATACAGAGTTATTAGAATATTATTGGCTATATTCCCTACGCTGTAATTTATATCCCCATGACTAACAATTTGTACTTTTTTTTTTTTAATATATTTTATTGATTTTTTACAGAGAGGAAGGGAGAGGGATAGAGAGTCAGAAACATCGATGAGAGAGAAACATCGATCAGCTGCCTCCTGCACACCTCCCACTGGAGATGTGCCCGCAACCAAGGTACATGCCCTTGACCGGAATCGAACCCGGGACCCTTCAGTCCGCAGGCCGACGCTCTATCCACTGAGCCAAACCGGTCAGGACACAATTTGTACTTCTGAATCACTTCACCTCTTTCACCCAGACCCCCACCCTTCCATCCCCTCTGGCAACCATCAGTCTGTTCTCTGCATCTATGAGTCTGTTTCAATTTTATTTGTTCATTTATTTTGTTCTTATACTTCCACATATGAGTGAAATTATTTGATATTTGTCTCTCTCTGATTTATTTCACTTAGCATAACCCTCTATGTCCATCCATGGAAATCTTATCAGTAGGCTATTTTTTTATTTCCAAGCCTCTGCTGCAATGAACACTAGCCCTGTGAGATTTTCTGTGAAGACATATATAGCCAAATAATGCACATTAGAATATCAAAAGGTTTTTTAAATCCCATTTTTAAAAATGTATTCAGATAGAGCTTGATGATTCCCAATCTTCTTGGCAACAGAACCATTTTTTGCCACATAAATCTCATTAGCATTTTCCAGACCAGTAATTTCGCTGCCCTAATTCAATTCAGCAAACAAACAAAACTTAATTGAGTATATACTTCATACGAGGGACTGTCCTTGGTTCTGGGAAGTCTCACAGATAAATCTGGGAGAAGGGACTTACAATTTTGAATGCTACTTTGATCATATTGAATGTAATCCCCCACGCAAAAAAAAAGTCTTTGAAGGGGTCTTTATTAGCTTCATTTTTTTAACATTTTTTTATTGAATTCAGGGAGGAAGGGAGAGGAAGAGAGAGATAGAAACATCAATGATGAGAGAGAATCATTGATTGGCTGCTTCCTGCACACCCCCACACTGGGGATCGAGCCCGCAACCCGGGTATGTGCCCTTGACCGGAATCGAACCTGGGATCCTTCAGTCCGCAGGGCGACGCTCTATCCACTGAGCCAAACCAGTTAGGGCTATTAGCTTCATTTTACAATGAAGAAAATGAGATTAAAAGAATTCAAGTCCTTTGCTCATGGTCACTCAGATTTTGGCTGGTGTGGCCTGGGTTTGAAGCTGTGTTTGTCTCATGCAGACCTGATACTGCTACAGTCCTACAACATGGATCTTCTCTTAAGTAACTTGTAACTGAGTATCATGGACATGTGGTACATAATACATGACGGAAAGCCCACTGTCCTCAGAGAGGGACAGAAAGTGTGCTAGTGGACATTCAGAGGAAGTGGACATCGCTGTCATCTCAGAAGACTTAAGAAAAGTTTTATGACCCGGCCGCTGTGACTCAGTGGCTGAACGTTAACCTATGAACCAGGAGGTCATGGTTTGATTCCTGGTCAGGGCACATGCCCGCGTGCAGGCTCAAATCCCAGTAGGGGGCATGCAGGAGGCAGTCAATCTATGATTCTCTCTCATCATTGATGTTTCTCTCTCTCCCTCTCCCTTCCTCTCTCAAATCTATAAAAATGTATTTTTTAAAAAAGAAAGGTTTTATGCATGCAGTGGCATTCGAGCAGAACCTACATGGGAATGCCACTCCATATGGTGGAAATAGGGAAACAAACTTGGAAAACCTTGACCTGTATAGAGATAATCACCAATAACTTATATAAAGGTAAATGTTCGCCATTTAATAAAGTAACTAAATCATTGAGAACCTAATATGTGTAGTACCTAATATGGTGAAGACACTAAGGTAGACAAAGGTCCCTGACTTCAAGGCTGTTTGCAACATAGTTGAGTCACCTCACAGCCGGCATGTCCCACACTCTACTGCTGGGGAATATTTGGATGGTCCTGAGTTATAGAATCACCCTCCATTTCTTTCATCTGCTTGTCACATCCAAGTCCTTGTGTCACAGCAAGAGCAGAGTGAAGCCAGGACAAAGTGTGCCTTCCATTATCAGGTAACAGGTCTCTCAAGATGCCCAATGCTACAAACCAGGATGAATATCCGAATGACCTGGAGGCCATCCCAGGAATAGATTATGAAAGAAAATGTATCTTCCTTAATGTCCCTCCTTCGTTTTTGATTCTTGGGTTGAAGTGGTATGTTTTCATTGATTTTTAGAGAGAAAGGAAGCGGGAGGGATAGAGAGATAGAAACATTGATGAGAGAGACACATCATCAATTGGCTGCCTCCTGCATACCCTGTACTTGGAATCGAGCCTGCAAACCTGGGCATGTGCCCTGACCAGGAATCAAACCAGTGACCTCTTGGTTCCTGGCTTGATGCTCAACCACTGAGCAACACCGGCTGGACTAAAGTGGTAGCTTTGGAAAGAAAAGAAAACATACTACTAAAGAGGAAATGTTTTTCTCAGAGGAAACAAAAAGTGTTTGCTGAGGACTCATACATGCTATCTTAATTTGGGTCAACTATTAGAAAATGTTACCTTACCTATTCTGCTATCCCCAGTAACCAGTTCAGGGGTATATGATAAGTTATCATTATTGAAAGGGTATCTGCGATGGGAAAACCTAATGCCACTTGGCTCTAGATACAGTTTAAGAATTGCCACCCAATCACTGAGATGTTGCAAACAAGAATATAAATTGCCCTTTCAGCTTCAAACGCTCTCTGGGGCATGAGCAAATGCCATAATGAGTATAATGAGTAGCAACATCAGCTCCCAGCAGGGTTCCCGAATGCTAAGATTTCAACCCACAGGCCCCAATGCCAATATTCATAAACTCACCAATATGGAAAATGTGTTCTCCCTTTTGAAAGATCATATTCATAGTTTAATAAAGAATAGGAATCAATGGACAAATGAACCAGTTTTGGGGCCTAAGAAATAAGAATTTTCAAGTCAAGTGAGTTAACTCAAACATGAATTTTCTAGTGAATAAGATTGATTCAATAGTAGAGCTTTGCCATTAAACATTTGCATGTCAGAGAGGCAGCATGGGGTGGCCCACCTGTACCACTTTCCTGCTAGTGGGTGTCCTGAATATTTGCCTGTCATTCCTCCCACTCATGCCCACCCTTCTCTAGTCTGTTCTGCAGGACTGGGAGTCTGCAGCCTCCATTTCTCAGGCTCCCTCGCCCCCTGACTGCCGGGTCAATCCTACTAACAGAAGGCACTGGAAAGAAATGAGAAGGCAGGAAGCCGAGAGAGGCTTTCTGCTTCTCACTTCAACAGAGTGGCAGTTGCCAGCAATTACTAGATGTCTTCATGTGGATCATTCCAGAATCTGGCAGTTCAAGCTAATTCCAGACCAACTGACAGTGGCGCCTCTGCAGTGGATTCGAAACTGACCTCTCCAGTGACCCAGCAGCTGGGTCAGGCTTGTGGGCTCCAGTTAAGGGGCTGATGCAACTTCTCATCTGAGCATCACCTCCTCTAACTCTTTGTCCCTCTGGCGACTCCTAATGATTCAGTAGCTATCTAACCCAGCCTTGGGCAAACTACGGCCCGCAGGCCGGATCCGGCTGTTCTATCCGGTTCTCTTGCTCTCCCCTCCGCTCCTTTACTTTGAATTTATATTAGTTCACACAAACACTCCATCCATGCTTTTGTTCCGGCCCTCCGATCCAGTTTAAGAACCTATTGTGGCCCTCGAGTCAAAAAGTTTGCACACCCCTGATCTAACCTCTCTTGGTTTTGATTTCCTCATTTCTAAAATCAGGCTAATATCTGGGAAGTGGGTGTGAACACTTTATAAAATCCGATGCACACAAAAAGTTAATAATGACCTAATGTATAATTGAAATTCTTTTAAAATAATAATAATAAATAAATATAAAGAAGTTCACAAAATTCTGCTGTCCAGCATAATGATTTTTAAATATTTTTAATATACAAAATACTGTTGCCTAACATTTCAGGTATCCTAATTACATACCTTGCCCACCTACTGTGTAGCTAGCATTATAATATCCAACTTATAGGCTCATTTTGAGGATCAGTAATAAGATATGTATGTCCTGCCAGTGTGGCTCTGTGGTTGAGTGTCAACCTATGAACCAGGCAGTCACAGTTTGATTCTGTCAGGGCACATGTGCGGGTTGTGTGTTTGATCCCCAACAAGGGGCATGCAGGAGGCAGCCGATCAATGATTCTCTCATCATTGATGTTTTTACCCTCTTTCCCTCTCCCTTCCTCCCTGAAATCAATAAAAACATAAAGATATGTAAAGCCCCTAACACAGTGTCCGGCCTAGAATAAGCACAAAATGCATGGCAGCTATGTTTATTTGCTGTAGACCATTTTAACAGCAGCCATATATTCTTAATACTTCCCACACTTCCTGTTATTGCCATTATATCTGAGGTTATATAGCCTCGTTACGCCTCCTCACTGCTGAGGATGAGGATCTTAGCCTCCAGTAGAGCCTGCACAGAAAATAAAGACTGAAATCTCTCCTGATTCATTTGAATTTGTTACAAGCCATAAACAGAAAGTTGATACCCTTCCTAATAAAACACAGTACACAGCCTACGAATCCTGAGGGGAAATAAACTCACATTTCTCATTGACTATTATAGATCAGGTGCTCCACTAGGTACCTTTATGTGGATTATCTCATTCTGTCATGTTAAACTACCTAGTTAGAAGATGATTTACTTCATTAATTGGATGAACATAAACGAAGGCAATGGATACTGTCTTAATTAACAAGCGAGTATGTGTTTTATTAGGAAGATACCCATTCATGTAAGGAAGCTTTATTGCCACTTTTCTGAATGTCAGGAGACAAGAAAACAGAGATGAAAATAGGACACACATGGAGGAAGTGACCTCTACCCCCGATGCCTCCGTGGTGGCTGCCAAGGACTCACAAGTGACATCAGTATAGAGGTACAGCCTCATCCAGAAAAGCCTGAGAGGTTATTCACCCCCAAGAGCAGTCCAGGACAATGGCTGGCATGAGGGTACAAAAAGCCAAGCCCCGCCCTGGCCGGTTTTGCCCAGTGGTTAGAGGGTCAATGGGTTCGATTCCTGATCAAGGGCACACACCTCAGTTGCAGGTTCCCCAGCCCCAGTAGGGGCATGTGTGGGAGACATTCACATGCATGTTGCGAAATGTAGTTAAAGAACTTCTCTAAAGTTTTTGATACAGTTTCATCCAACAAGTGATAATAATAGTAATAATAATAATAATCAGAGTTATTCTTCACAGTGACTGTGATGAAATTTAACAGGAGCCTGGCCGGTGTGGCTCCGTGGTTGAGCATCAACCCATAAACCAGGAGGTCCCTCAGTTCAATTCCCTGTCAGGGCACATGCCCAGGTTATGTGATCAATCCCCAGTAGGGGGCATGCAGGAGGCAACCAATCAATGATTTTCTCTCACCATCGATGTTTCTCTCTCTCTCTCCCTCTACCTGAAATCAATGAAAATATATACATATTTTTTAAATAAAAACATATTTTTAAAAATTTTTAACAGGAAATACATGATGAAGTACCCAGAAATTCACAGGCAGGCATTCCATACTTGATATGGAGCTGAAAATTTTCCCATCATTATCTCACCCATTGCCTGTGGCACAATTCCTCCACATTCTTCCTCAGATTTGTCCCAAGGTGGACCACACTGGATCATACATGACTCTGCCTCTTCTGGCTATTTTTGCAAGATGTTTCTCATTCAAATATCACTGGCAAAAGGTGGGGCTGTTATCAAGGTAATAGCAATGGAGCATCCTCAGTTCATTCTCAGCTGGAACTTCTGCTTCACCGGTTTCAGCTCCAACTGTGCTCTTGGCGCCCCTCCCTCTTGTCTTTCCAAGAATGTAAACATTCTGCTCTTTCCTCCTCCTTATTTTGTCTTTCTCCACAAGATCTCGTTGAACTTAAATTCTCTCAACTCACTTTATTTCTTCTAAGTAACCTCAGCACCGTTCCCTTCTCTAACATGATGAATCTTCTCATCAATACTACCCACTAAACAGTTATCTGTGTGTGTACTGTGTGCATGGAGAATGTTAATCATAAAACATGTCCTTTAATTTTGCACACAAATATTATTTCTAGGGATTGACCAGTCAACTGTGAACTGGAGGTTTTCTGGTCTACCAAGCTTGCCTGTGTACAACAACACTACATCATCAAGTGGAAATGGTTAACGTGACATCAGGCTGAGGAAGTTCAAGAAGATACAAGTGTCTGAGCAAGTGACTCAGATCCTCAGGGCATCTACTTCTGTGGCTGCCACCCTTCCTTCAAGCTACTCCTGTGCCTACTGGTTTCCCATGACTAGTTGGTGAAGGAAGAAAAACTTGGGCCTGGTGAATCAATAGGTCTGTGATAGGCTGACAACAGCAGGAAGTGGGCTGTTTCTGCTTTCTAGCTGTGGAGAAAGGGAGAAAGAGAATCCTCCAAGTGGGTAGAACCTCTGACATTCTAGAGCAGGGGTGGGCAAACTTTTTGACTCGAGGGCCACAATGGGTTCTTAAACTGGACCGGAGGGCCAGAATAAAAGCATGGATGGAGTGTTTGTGTGAACTAATATAAATTCAAAGTAAAGGAGCGGAGGGGAGAGCAAGAGAACCCTCCGCTCTTTCGGCTCCGTGGGCCGGATAGGACAGCCGAACGGGCCGGATCCAGCCCGCGGGCCGTAGTTTGCCCACGGCTGTTCTGGAGGCAGTAAAAAGATCAGTGGCTACCAAGGATGAGAGTAGGAGAGAGGGATAAATGGACAGAGCACAGAGGATACTTAGGACAGTGAAACTGCTCTATGATACTAAAATGGTGGACACATGTCTTATACACTCGTCCAAACCCATAGAATGCACAACACCAAGAGTAAACCATAGGAAAACTATGGACTTTGGGTGATTATGTTGTGTCAACATAGGTTCATCCATTGTGGCAAATGTGCCACTTGAGTGAGGGATGCTGGGAATGCAGAGGCTATGCAGGGGCTGGTGCAGGGAGTATATGAGAAATCTCTGCACCTTCCTCTCAATTTTGCTATAAGCCCAAAACTGCAGTGAAAAACGGTCTATTGTTTTTAAATTGAGCCATTTGGTAGAAACACAATGTCGATTTTCATGCCCAGGAATTTATTTTTGAAACCCATATTGAATAATGTGGATCTTCAGCAGTGATGTCTTTTTAATTGGAAAACGCTTGTATATTACTGCCTGACTCAAAATATTTATCTTAAAATTATTTTCTAAGTCATTTATCCTGGTAGGTTTTTCGGTGTTAACTATACTTAAAAATCAGAACTACATACTCTAACAATATAACTGAAAAAACTTAAGAAAATCACTTCTTTATGATGGGATTACAGACATTTTTTTTCATAACTCCTTCACAATTTTCAGTATTTTCAACTTCCCTATGGCAAATATGTATTACAACCCATAATAAACAGATACCATTTCAAAGAGATATGTTTATGGACTGCATATATGCGAATATACACATTCATATACACATCATGTTATCACCATTATGAGTGAGGGTATGGATAGTAAAAATAATAAATTATAACAGAATATATCCAAATGAGAGCAGTGATTTAACTGTGGCTAGCTTTGTGTGATAAGACTAAGAGAATATTTTTTAAATCTACTTTTCTGTGTTTCCATGTTTTATAATTAATCTATACGTTTAAGTGGAAAAATAAACCTGGATATATTAAATAAAAATTCAGTAACACTATATAAACACCTCCTCAATAAACTTCAGCATGAAGAAATTGTTATGACTGGTGCAGCGAGCATTTTGAAAGGTTGATGGAATCAGAGATAATGTGACATTTAACTGATGTTTCAAGGGAAGTTGGACATATAACACTTTTTTAAAAAAAGAAAATAGTAACGAGTGAAGAAACATGGTATTTCTAGTGTGATTCCGAGGGGAGGTGTCAAATTTTTCTGCAGAAAATTTCAACATTACCAAAACCCAAGAAGGCACAAACTTCAAATACAGAAGGGAACATATCTTGAGTCATTTATTTAACACTGTTCCAGAGTTTATCCCAAAAAGCCCATTTTGAAAGAAATCTGACTCATTTGCAGTGAGCTGGACAAACGAGAGAATCTAATGTGTGCTGAATACCTAGCACGCTTGGAAAACCTCAGATGCGTCATCTTTAATCCTTATGGCAGCAGTGCAAGGAAAGAATTCTGAACCCCACTGCACAGATTAAAGAAAAAACAACTGAGTCTACAAAGAGGTAAAGTACCTTCTCTGACAGCACACAGCTAACTTGTGGCAGAGGTGGGATCTCAACTACTATCTGTCTGCCTCTAGAGCAGTGGTTCTCAACCTTTCTAATGCCGCGACCTGTCGCGACCCACAGGTTGAGAACCGCTGCTGTAAAGCCTAAGACCATCGGAAAACACAGATATTTACATTATGATTCATTAACAGCAGCAAAATTACAGTTATGAAGTAGCAATGAAAATAATTTTATGGTTGGGGGTCACCACAACATGAGGAACTGTATTAAAGGGTCGCGGCATTAGAAAGGTTGAGAACCACTGCTCTAGAGTCTGTGTTCTTTCTACCCCTTTACCTCAACCTAACTCTGGTGGTTTCTCACCAATTCACAATGTACTTTTCATGAAGTTTTGGAATCAAATATTAGAACCCAGCAAGACACTTCAGCTAATTTGCAAAATGTGACTTCAAGAACAAAATGGGATCATTTCCAAAAGCAAAAGTCCAACCACAAAGGATAAAGATTGGGGCCAATAGTGCTTTGCAGAAAGAAGTAACCTACACAATAAGGACACCTCAAGAAATGTTTGGAACCAGAGCAGTCCATGCACTGCTTGTTAGGAACATTACTGTGTGGAAGCAAAATTTCTTGTGTGCACATTTAAAATAATAGTCTTGCCCGGCCAGTGTGGTTCAGTGGTTGAGCATCAACCCATGAACCAAGAGGTCACGGTTCTATTCCTGGTCAGGGCACATGCCCAGGTTATGGGCTTGATCCCCAGTAGGGGGCGTTCAGGAGGCAGCTGATCAATAATGTTCCTCTCTCATCGATGTTTCTATCTCTCTATCCCTCTCCCTTCCTCTCTCTCAATAAAAATATATTTTTAAAAAGAGAATCACAAAATAGAAAGTTAAAAAGAAGCAAGTTTCAGACCCAGTACAACGCTAAGGGTGTGGGTACCAATGACAGCCTGTCCTTTGGAAGCATACAAAACATCCCACAGTCTTGTTCGGGGCTGTAAACACTGCTCCTCGATTCTGGATTTTTACCCTGATTCTGCCACTAAAGAGTTAAATAAAGCCTCCGCCCCTTGGGCTCTGATTTCTGATTTTCAAATCAGCACACTCAGAGGAAAGAAAAGGAGAAGAGAGGGCAAGGGTGGAAAGGAGGAGAGTTAGAGAGCCCTTCTGCCTGCCTCTACAATGTCAAGATTTGGACATTTTTCAGGGTTTGGCTAATTATGGCCCATGGGCCAATTTAGTCTATGGCCTGGTTTTGCCAAGTCCATGAGCTAAGTTGGCTTTCCACATTTTTAAATCCTTGGGGAAATTCAAAAGAGTAATAGTCTTTTGTGACATGTAAAAATTAAATAAAATTCAATTTTCCATGTTCATAGATAAAATTATATTGGAACTCACTCGCATACATGTCTACAGCTGCTTTCACACTGCAAAGGCAGAGTTAAGAGCTGTGACAGAAACCATATGGCCACCAAGCCTACTGTCTTAACTATTTGGCCTCTACAGAAAAATGTCTGCTGACCTCTGACATAGACAAGCAACCACATCATCACTTGAGACAACAGAAATATTAATCTAGGTTAAGTGGGGGCTGTATAAATTAAGGGGCGACCTTCCCAAGCACACAAGCTAAGAAAAGTCACTATTAGAGGTACAGTTATGTGGCTTGGAGGCACCATTGTTATTACCTGTCCAAATCTCCCCTCACCTATGCCCCTTAGGTGGCCAATATTTCCCAGGCATCCATGGAGAAGGAGAAGGCATTCTGAGGGTGCCCACACCTTCCCTTCCTCCTCCTCCTTCACAATCTATTTTCTGAATGGTTGTCAGAGGAACGCTGAATCCTCCTGCCGCTTCTTTGGACCCCAGGAGCAGTTTCTGACAGCACTGGCACCATGGAGCATTCTGCGCTCCTATCTGGGCTCTGCAGCTGCCTGCCCCTCGTTCTGTCAGGATGCACTCCCCACAATGCATCTGTTCTTTAATCTCTCCCTATCTCCTTCTCTCTCTGACCTCTGTCTCTCTCCCTCTCTCTACACTCACTTCAACTGCATAGAGGAAGAAAAACCTTTCAGCTTCTTGCCAAGTCTAATACAAAATCCCTTTCGTAAACAGAGCTGCCTTTGTCGTTTATAAACGTGTAGCTGCCCCTCCTGCGGAACTATAGTATTATTTTTCTGCATGACCTTCTTTGGCCCATCGTGTGTGTGTGTGTGTGTGTGTGTGTGTGTGTGTGTGAAGCAGGTAAGGTGGGAATGAAGGAGAGGATGGGAGGGAGAGAGCAGCATAGGGTAACAAGACAGACAACATAATGTGGACACTGTGAAGTTAAAATAGGGGGTTCCCAAGTCAATCACCTTCAAGGTGGGGAAAATGGAGCGTGAGAAGAGAGGAGAGTGGGTGGTCCTCTCTGACAACTTACTCATCGTCTAAGACAATATCATGACCAAAAGTATCTTTGGGGGGAAAAAGTACCTTGGGAAAAAGTATATGAAAAGAATATAGGATAAGTTAACAATGGTCGTCCTTGGGTGGGAGGGAGAGGAGGCAGGTTATGGGAGAGCTGTTCCTTTTATTTCAACTATTCTGCATCTCCACATTCTCGATGATAATCTGTAGATAGAGGACATCACTTAAAAGAAAACTAACTGACCGAGAAAAACACAGTGAACCCTGACTTAGCCAAAGACGCATGGGCTACCTTCCATGCCTAACTATTTTAGGATTAATGAAAACATACCCCTTTGTAGAAGCTCTTCTTAAAATGTGTTTTATAATATTTATCCTTTTGGCCTAAGGACTACAAACTGAACACAAATGAATCTTCACCAGTGCTCCAAGACTGATTCATCCCCCCCATCAAAGCAGCCCAGCTGGGGTGGTTCAGTGGTTGAGTGCTGACCTTAAACCAGGAGGTCACAGTCTGATTCCCAGTCAGGGTACATGCCTGAGTTGCAGGCTCGATCCCCAATGGGAGGTGTGCAGGAGGCAGCCATTCAATGATTCCTTCTCATCATTGATGTTTCTATCTCTCTCTCCCTCTTCCACTCTCAAATCAATAAAAATATACTTAAAAATACTTTTTAAAAAGCACAATGCATATATACAATTCTAACTAATTGAAACATTGAATGATGGAGATTTTACTCTAAGAGAAACATATAGACGACTGAGTAAATGCACACACCTCCACTTTTTCATGACATCACATTAAAGTAACAAAAACTTTTTTTTAAAGCCATAAGGACAAGAAGGAGAGAAAAGATAATACCTACAACACCTACCAACTGGAAAGCAGAAGGTATAAGTGACATTTGACATAGCAGACCCAGGAACGCTGAACCCTAAGCTTGCAATGGGAAAACAGCTAGGATCCCCCAGGAGCTCAAGACTTGGCACCATCATTCATTTCTGGAGGCAGAGGCAAGAGCGAGGATGAAACACAAGACTGCATTCTATTTAAGTAGCAAGTAGAGCCCAGATGTTCTATCTCCTCTGGATGACTGCACCTCCCTCATGGTGGCAGCAGCACCCCGGAGTTTCTTGTCTGCAGGCTAAAATGCAGTATCTCTGCGCAGGAGCTGTCCATATGCAGGGTGCTGAAAACACTCGCAATAAGGCACCATTCATTCACAGAGCAAATACTGAGGCCCTCCAGCCTTTCCTCCCACTTGGTTGAAAGTGGATAACCGACATGCAGGCAAGAGATAAACAGGTTCTTCTCCGGACAGAATCTCACTTGCTCGAGTGAAATGTCTAAAGATAGTGGTATCGAGGTGGGGAGGTGGGTGGTTCCCAGAAAATGACCCAGCCAGATTACCTTCCAAGGAAGCCCACGAGCACAGAGCTTCTAACAGCATTTGGGTGATCCCTTTGCTAGCAGAAACAGACAGCTAAGGGTCACTAGACAACCTGGGAAAGCTTCTAGGCAGAGACCAGAGCAAACAGACGAATAAAAACAACCTGGATGAAAAGGGACTGTGTGATTAGATAAAAACCTTTATGAGTATCCTCAAAGATATAAAAGCAGATATTATTTTCATGAAATAAGAACTTAACCCATAGGAATAATAAGGTTCTATAAAGTTAAAAATATGACAGCAGAATTTTTTTAACATTCTCATTACAAGGCTAGCAATACAAGGTTGAGTAGAACACTTTTGTCTCCTTCAGAAATAAAGCTAAAAGAAAAAGTTGTAAAATATTAAAAAGGAATGAAAATTAGAAAAGGTTCAATGCCATCAAAATGATCAGAATTTCAGAAAGAAAGAAAGAGACAGAAACAGAGAGAGAAAGAATAGATACTCACACACACACACACACACACAAAAGAAAAACTCTCAAAGTTAAAAAACATAATTTCTCAGATTGAAACAGATGAAAATAAACCCATACCAAGGTACACCTTAAAAATTGGAGAGATAGAGCAAAGAGAAGACCCCAACAGTTTCCAAAAAGAAAAAAAAAAACACATTATTTACAATCAGAATCAGAATGATTTTAGTCTTCTTAATAGCAGCATCAGAAGCTAGAAAATAATAAAGCAACAAGTTCCAAATCTGAAGGGGAAATTGTTTCCAAATGAGAATTCTATACCCAACCAATCACTTAAGTATAATAATGAATAAAGTCATTTTTTTCTAGAAGAGATAACTCCAAGCAGATAAAATTTATAGACTACTTGGTTTGCTTTAATGTAACTACAGGAAGTGATCAAGGATGATTTGGCTACATAAAACCATAATATAACTCAGAAAATTATTAACTCCAGAAAAAATAAACATTATGCCAGAACAGAAAGTTTATCATAGTACACATATATGGCTATGCTATGAATAGCATATATGTATATACTAGAGGCCCGGTGCATGAAATTCGTGCATGGGGGGGGGTTGTCCCTCAGCCCAGCCTGCACCCTCTCCAATCTGGGACCCCATGAGGGATGTCCGACTGCCCGTTTAGGCCCAATCCCAGTAGGATCGGGCCTAAACGGGCAGTTGGACATCCCTCTCACAATCCAGGACTGCTGGCTCCCAACTGCTCACCTGCCTGCCTTCCTGATTGCCCCTAACCGCTTCTGCCTGCCAGCCTGATCACCCCCTAACCACTCCCCTGCCAGCTTGATTGATGCCTAACTGCTCCCCTGCCAGCCTGTTTGCCCCTAATTGCCTTCCCCTGCAGGCCTGATCACCCCTAACTGCCCTCCCCTGCAGGCCTGGTACCCCCCAACTGCTTTCCCCTGCAGGCCTGGGTCCCCCCCAACTGCCCTTCCCTGCAGACCCAGTCACCCCCTACTTCCCTCCTCTGCCAGCCTGGTCACCCCTAACTGCATTCCCCAGCAGGCTTGATCGCCCCCAACTGCCCTCCCCTGCTGGCCATCTTGTGGTGGCCATCTTGTGTCCACATGGGGGAAGGATCTTTGACCACATGGGGGCAGCCATCTTGTGTGTTGAAGTTATGGTCAATCTGCATATTACTCTTTTATTACATAGGATAGAGGCCTGGTGCATGGGTGGGGGCCAGCTGGTTTGCCCTGAAGGGTGTCCCGGATCAGGGTGGGGGCTCCCTTGGGGTGTGGGGCGACCTGGGAAAGGGGCCTATGGTGGTTTGCAGGCCGGCCACGCCCCCCAGCAACCCAAGCAGAGGCCCTGGTATCTGGGATTTATTTATCTTCTACAATTGAAACTTTGTAGCCTGGAGTGGAGCCAAGCCATCTGCTCACTCAGTGGCGGTAGCCATTTCTGTTGGGATTTATGTATCTTCTATAATTGAAACTTTGTAGCCTTAAGTGGAGGCCAAAGCAGGCCAGGGCTGCAGAAGCTTGGCTTCCTCCATTGCCGCGGGCAACCCTAGCCTCCTGCTCTTTTCAGCTCCGTGGCTGCCGACATTTCTATTGGGATTTATCTTCTATAATTGAAACTTTGTAGCACTGAGTGGAGGCCTGGGCCGGCAAGGGCAGGCAGAAAGCTTGGCTTCCTCCATTGCCAGGGAAACCCAAGCCTCCCTCCTGCTCTCTGTGGCTGCAGCCATCTTGGTTGGGTTTATTTGCATATTCCCTCCTGACTGGCTGGTGGGCGTGGCTGGTGGGCGTGGCTGGTGGGTGTAGTGGAGGTACAGTCCACTTGCATATTACTCTTTTATTAGATAGGATATATATACTAGAGGCTCAGTGCACGAACTTTGTGCACGGGGCGGGGGGGGGGGTCCCCTCAGCCCAGCCTGCACCCTCTCCAATCCGGGACCCCTTAGGGGATGTCCGACTGCCAGTTTAGGCCCAATCCTGGGAATCGAGACTAAACCGGCAGTCGGACATCCCTCTCACAATCCGGGACCACTAGCTCCTAACTGCTCACCTGCCTGCCTGCCTGCCTGAGCACCCCTAACTGCCCCCCTGCCGGCCTAGTTGCCCCCAACTGCCCCCTCCCGCCAGCCTAGTTGCTCCCCACTGCCCCCCTGCCAGCCCGGTAGCCCCCAACTTCCCCCCCTGTGGGCCTTGTTGCTCCACGCAGCCTGCTGCTCAGTAGTTTGGTCGACCCTCACTAACCCCCCTTTCGGCCTGGTCACCCCATGCAGTCTACTGCTCAGTTGTTTGGTTGTCCCTCACTAACCCCCCTGCCAGCCTAGTTGCCCCACACAGCCTGTTTGGTCATCCGTTCAGTTGCGATGGTCGCTTAGGCTTTTGTATATATAGTCATAAAAATGTAAAGGGTGAATATTGATCTAACTCACCAAAATGATCCAATTATTTGGGGAGCATTGAGTAGAGGGGAGGATATACAATGTGTCTGTCTACAGAAAAGCAGTGAAAGGAGAAATTAGAGGATGCTTAAATCCCCCCAAATGGAGAGATAATCGAATAAGCATATTATTTAGAGTTTTGAAAGCCAGTAGAAAAAGAAATACCTACAAAAATTTAAAGTTAACTATCTACGAAGAACACAGCATGGGGCACTGGAGACAGGAGAATGCTGGGATTCATAATAAGCGTTAAGAAATGACTTGACCCTTTAAGCAGTATGCATGCTAAAAGTTTAAACTTAACAGCCAATTCTTTAAAATCTCCACATAAACCCCATACCAGGGTCAGGGTGCACTGGGAGGAGTCTTCTCCAATACCCCCTGGAGCTTCCACCTCTTTCCCACATTCCAATGTCCCATTGCTGCCTGTGTATTCTGATCACATATCCTTTTCAGAGAGGCATTTAGATCACTGATTAGCTTAGTCAAGTGGCTCTTGCTGGGGCTGCAGGAGGTATTCTATTACCTTTCATTAAATGTCAGTTTGATTAGCTTAACTGTGAGGTCAATGCTATTATGGCCTTTGTCTCCAGGTTCTCAGGGGAAGGTCTCTCTGGGATCGAAGTCCTCTAACTCCACCTTGGGTGATTCTGGGCAAGTTATGTAACCTCTCAACTGTAAAAGGAAATATAGTATCAAGGCTGCCTCATCTGAAATGAAATAATAAAGTTCGTAGCCTGGGGTCCACACACACAGAGTTCTGAATATAATCGTCTAATTCAGTGGTCGGCAAACTGCGACTCGCGAGCCACAGCCACAGTTTGCTGCTCTGTTGACTAATGAGTTTGCCAACCACTGGGATAGGGGCTTAATCACAAGGAACAACAACAGCCTATAATTATTGGAATCGAGAGTCTAGGTCAGTGGTCGGCAAACTCATTAGTCAACAGAGCCGCAGTTTGACGACCACTGGTCTAGTTCCTGCCCCTCTAAGGGCACACCATATGGAGAACCCTGATCAGGATCAATGCAAGGCTGTCCATTAGAATGTCCACAAGAGGGCACTATTGCAACTCCTCCTTTACTAGATTAAAAAGCTGAGATTGAGTTTACAAATGACCTAAGATCACACAATTGAACAGAAAATTAGGAATCCAGCCAGGACACTTCCCCCTGGTCCCTAAATAGTTATAATTTCTTTGTTATGGCAGCCAGCATCAAAGACAGCTGCCAATGACCCCTATACACTAGTATTCACATCTTGTATTACCTCCTCCACACTAAAGAAGGCTGACTTTGATAACCAATAGGATATTGCAGAAATGACATGTGACCTATGAGGCTAGGTCATAAAAGACATGTGGTTTGCTCTGAGCGAAGTCAGCCACCATGTGTGAGGATACATGGCAAAAAAACAGAAACATCCTGCCAAGGGTCAGTACCAAGCTCCCAGCTGTGGACCCTCCAGCCCCATTTAAGCCTTCTGATGACTGCAACCTCAGGAGAGAGCCTGAGGTGGAACCACCTTCCAAATGGCTCCTGAGTTCCCGACATACAGAAACCGTGTGAATAATAAATATTTACTGACCAGCTAGTGTGGCTCAGTGGTGCAGTGTCAACCCATGTATCGCCGGTGGTCTTGATCCAGTATCTAGAAGGGTTCTGGAATCTGGAGAAGGGGCTGTGCATAAATTAATAGAGTCCAGAGATGAAACATAATTTTGAAAAGCATTTGGGGGAGGCAGAAGAGCTTGGCTGAAGAAACCAAGTTCTCCTTGTCTCGGGACCCCTTGCTTTTTATTAACACAACTAGAGGCCCAGTGCATGAAATTCGTGCACGGGTGGGGGGGGAGGGCTCAGCCCAGCCTGCACCCTCTCCAATCTGGGACCCCATGAGGGATGTCTGACTGCCCTCTCACAATCCAGGACTGCTGGCTCCCAACTTCTCACCTGCCTGCCTTCCTGATTGCCCCTAACAGCTTCTGCCTGCCAGCCTGATCACCCCTTAACCACTCCCCTGCCAGCCTGATTGATGCCTAACTGCTCCCCTGCCAGCCTGTTTGCCCCTAACTGCCCTCCCCTGCAGGCCTGGACCCCCCAACTGCTCTCCCCTGCAGGCTTAGGTGCCCCCCCAACTGCCCTTCCCTGCAGGCCCAGTCGCCCCCTACTTCCCTCCTCTGCCAGCCTGGTCACCCCTAACTGCCCTCCCCAGCAGGCTTGATCGCCCCCAACTGCCCTCCCTTGCAGGCCTGGTCCCTCCCAACTGCCCTCCCCTGCTGGCCATCTTGTCGCGGCCATCTTGTGTCCACATGGGGGCAGAATCTTTGACCACATGGGGACAGCCATCTTTTGTGTTGGAGTGATGGTCAATTTGCATATTACTACTTTATTAGATAGGATAGACACCTGGTGTATGGGTTGGGGCCAGCTGGTTTGCCCTGAAGGGTGTCCAGGATCAGGGTGGGAATTCCCTTGGGGCATGTGGCAGCCTGGGGGAGGGGCCTGTGGTGGTTTGCAGGCTGGCCACGCCCCCCTGGGACCCAAGCGGAGGCCCTGGGATCTGGGATTTATTTATCTTCTATAATTGAAACTTTGTAGCCTTGAGCGGAGGCCAAGGCAGGCCAGGGTGTGCGGAAAGCTTGGCTTCCTCCATCGCCAGGGGCAACTCAAGCCTCCAGCTGGCTCCAGCTCCATGGCTGCTGCCATTTTTATTGGGATTTATTTATCTTCTATAATTGAAACTTTGTAGCCTTGAGCAGAGGCCAAGGCAGGCCAGAGCGGGTGGAAAGCTTGGCTTCCTCCATCGCCGGGGAAACCCAAGCCTCCTGCTCGCTCCATGGCTGCAGCCATCTTGGTTGGGTTAATTTGCATACTCGCTCCTGATTGGCTGGTGGGCATGGCTTGTGGGTGTAGCAGAGTGGTGGTTAATTTGCATATTACTCTTTTATTAGATAGGATTTGTCCTAAGGAAAGGTGGAGATATACACATCAAAGGCCAGGGTTATTCTACAGAATCCTTTGTCAGAATAGGGAATTGCCTTTGGCTGTTCAAGTGTTTGGCCAACAAGAGGCAATAACATGTAGATTAAGATGCCCTGAGCTGTCTGGCAGCAAACAATCATCCTTTTCTCGTTTGAGGAAATGCCTTCAGCCATTCCCAACAGGCGACAACATATGTGACTTAGCCCTTGTTGAGTCCCCAAGTTCCATCAACCTTTCGATGAAACTCTTGCAATTATGACATACTGGAATTGGCTTCTGGCAACCATGAACCAAGAGGTCACTGGTTTGATTCCCAGTCAGGGTACATGCTGGGGTTTCCAGCTTGATCCTCATAGGGGGCATGCAGGAGGCATCTGACTGATGATGTTTCTCTGTCACTATCCCTCTCCCTTCCTGTCTAAAGATCAGTAAAAACATTCTAAAAAAATGAATGTCTATTGCTATTTAAATCACTTCGATTTGAGAACATTTGTCATACAGCAATAAATAATATAGTTTCCATTATAAGCAGTAGTTTCTCCAAGAAATGTATACCTTCTACTTTCTCCTTCTGAATTCCAGGCTTCTATTTCCAAAATGGATTCATAAATCCATTTTTCAGTAGTTCCCTAAATTTGCTGTGAGACATCAATCAAGAAAAGTTACTGCAATAATATGATCACCCCACAGCCTTCCCCCAGCTGCCCCAGGCTTTCATTCAGTCCCCAGGCAATTTCCTCACAGTAGAGTCAGGTCTAAAGCCCAAGATAAGGTTGGCTGGGCAGAGTGACTGTTACAGACTCCGTGTATCTGATCTGTCCTCTGAGGAATATGTTCCGATCCAAGATGCACCTCATTGAAATATTGCATCCTGAAATGATGGGGTCATGGCACTTGAATATACTCTTGTTTATTTAGTCCAGATCCCATGCTTCTCTCTTTAAATGCTGCTACCATCCTCCTCTCTCTCATGACATATCAACCTTATTACTTGGAAACCAAAAGCACAGATGCTGGTTGTTACAATAAGCATACTTACCCTTCCTTAAAAAATGTATGTATGGCCCTGGCTGGTTTGGATCAGTGATTAGAGCGTTGATATTCCAATAAATTTAATTTTTTTAGAAAAAGGTACTGGCTGCCCTGGCTGGTTTGGCTCAATGGTTAGAATGTCAGCATGTGGACCGAAGCATCTGGGGTTCGAGTCTGGTCAAGGGCACACACCTAGGTTGCAGGTTCCCCAGGTCCTATAGGGGCATGGGCCAGAGGCAACCAATTGATGTGTCTCTCTCATTTCCATGTTTCTCTCTCCCCCTCCTCCCTCCTTTCCACTCTCTCTGGAAATCAATGAAAAAAAATATCCTCAGGAGAGGATTTTTAAAAAGAAGAAAAAGGAACAGGCCATGCTTGAGGCACAGTTAGGCCGAAGTTTATAGTCATTATGCCATTGGCCTACCAGCTCAGTGACTCCCCTTGTGACATTTCAGCCCCAACATCTTAAAGGCTCGGGAAAATGATTCCAGCAGAGCAGTTACGGATTCATTATGGCTTCCCTCACATTACCACATGCTGTGGACTTTTCGGGTTGCCAGAAAAGGTCTGTCAGCAAAAGACAGACTCAATACGGAATGAAAATTGAAGTTTAATTCAGCCTGGGAGGAAAAAAAGATTAACCAGGAAACAGGAGATTAACCCCGGGGGCCACATCTCAGGGGTGAGTGGGGCTGACTGTTCTGTGTTCATTAGAAACAATTAAGCGCTGTCTGCCCCAGGATCGCAGGGAGGAGGCTCTCTTCTAAGACCAAACAGGCCCAGGGACATGGGCAGGGCCTGACCTCTCATGGCTTCTCAGGAAAGGGTTGGCCCTGAATAAGCAGATGCTGGTTTTACAGAGGGCGTGAGGAGGCTGGGGAGGCCGACCTGGTGTTATTTATTATTTTCCACTTACAGTACTTCTGAGGCAAGAGTGCTTTGCATTTTTACTAGTTTCTCTTAAACAGGCCATAGTCATGAGATGAATTCTAGAAAGAGAAAGAAGTGGGCAGGCCTCACATTCTAAAACCTGGTGTCAGACCCTTTAGAAAAGGTGTGCGTACAAATTGGTAGTTAGAATCACAGGGATGTAAAGTACAGCATGGGGAATATAGTCAATAATATTGTAATAACTCTGTATGGTGCCATGTGGGTACTGGAAATACCAGGGGAAGCACTTTGTAACGTATATGATTGCCTACCACTATGCTGTACACCTGAAACTACTACAAAATAATATTGAATGTAACCTGTAATTAAAAATGAAATTAAAAAGAGCATGCCCAAATAATTAAGTGGCCATACACAAGAAATGGTGTGTGCTGGAGCTGGAGCTGGAGCTGGAGCTGGAGCTGGGGCAGAAGCTGGAAGTTTGCGTCTACTGAGGTCCTTGCAACCAGTTTAAAGTGGACTAACAGGAGTGATGACTAAGCACAGAAGAGAACAGCTACTGCCCGGGATCCGGTGCTGTGCTGAGCACAGTAAGTGCAGTAAGTCTTTCCAGTCGTCTATGGAGGAGGATGGATCTGTGACCTTTATTTTACAGGAATTAGAGCGATGTTACGGGCCTGCTTCCACAGGCAGAGGCTATGCTGCAAACAAATCTATTTTCTTGTATCAGCTGACTCTTGGTAGAGACAGGAGATTCAGCACTGATCAGGTTGCATAATTTGAGAGAGAATCGGAGACACAAGAGAATGGAAGGACCTTGTCATCGTTGGCCAGAATAGAAACCCTATCTCCCAGTATTTTTTAGTCGTACCAAGCAGCCAATAGAATATTTGTAAGCTCTATTAGTGGGCAGTGTACTAGAGATTCCGACTAGCTCTAGATGTGGCTACAGTTTCTTAATAATGCTTTTCTCACACCTCCACATCTACTTGAGAAAGACAGCAATGATCTGATGGCACTGTCACCAGGTTTGGGGACACAACTAACCTTTCTGATCCTATATCCTCATCTGTTAAATGGGATAATTCTACTTACTCTTCAGGACCACTGAGATGAGCAAACAAAACAATGCTTGTGGAAATAACTTCAGCTGTGGAAGTGTTAGGTGCTATCCTTAGAGGGAAATGGCTCTCCTTTTTCCTCCAGAGAAATTGCCCTGTCTTAAGCCATCTTTAGTTTCTCGTTCTCTCTTAGATAGAGATTTCAAGGGATGCTTGAATCATCAGCACTGCCTCTGCTTCCTTTTATTCCTCTTTCTCCTCTTTTTTTGCATGACACCAAGTGGTTGCACCTTACATAGCATCTTACTTGGGAATTTCCCATAAACATCCTGAGTGAGGAGTCCGGAAGGCAATGCTTCAATACACAAGTGAGGAAATGGACAAAGTGAGGCAGAGAGGAGGAAAGTTCAAGGAAAGAGTGCATTTTCTCTTTTTAAAACATATTTTTATTGATTTCAGAGAAGAAGGGAGAGGGAGAGAGAGAGATAGAAACATCAATGATGAAAGAGAATCCTTGATCGGCTGCCTACTGCATGCCCCACACTGGGGATCGAGCCCGCAACCAGGGTATATGCCCTAAGCGGGAATTGAACCCTGACCTCCTGGTTCATAGGTTGATGCTCAACCACTGAGTCACACCAGCCAGGCCTGTGTCATCATTTTAAAGATGATAAACTCGGAGCTTTTTTTTCATTAGGTTTGGTCTATCAGAATTCAGAGCCAGACCCCTTACCCTTTACACTATTGGTTAAGGCTGATAAATGCTAAATGACAAGAATGTATGCAGTAAACATGATCAGGTGTAGTAAGGGTGTCTGCCTCATTCAATGAGGTGTGAGGTCACCTGGAACACAGCGCCCTTTGTATCATCAATTCATGTGGAATCGCAGCTTCGTCGATCCCTCAGGGCTGCCTGAGATCTCTGCCAGAAAGTGTGCCGTGAATCATAGGCATGTTTTATGCGGTGCAGTCTCTTGCTTCCATCCAGTGGGGATTAGAGTCTTATTGGAACAGAGTCTTACAGTCTTCAGCTAAACCAGCTCAAAGCCCAATTCTCATTCCATGATCCTATTAACAGACCTTGATATGGTGCTGAAACCTGCCTGTCACTCTGCAATTAATCTTTCTACCTCCTTCTGAGCCTGGGCCAGTTCCTTTAGAGAATAGAAAGTTGTTCATGTCATCTGAGTCTTCTTGCTTAATTAGCTATGCTGTGTGTGGACCATTAGAAGACCTCACTTTCTTCATCTATCCACACCGCATTTCAAATAAGGGCAAAGATATTTTTTCTCCTCTGAAATTTTCCCTCCTGTCCATGTCCTGCAGAACAGAGGCTATGCAAGAAGCAACCAGTTTGTTGGTTGGTTTTCATGGAAAAGAAACCCAGAAAATGGATTTTATTTTCTTACCACTTATTTCTTAAGCTACACATATCTGTTTGTATATTTTTATTTCCATAAAAAATGTTTTAAAATTGGAATTAAACACTAAAATAATAAAGGAGATTTTTCTGAGTCAACGAGATTATGGATATTTTTGCTTTTCTCTATATTTAAAAATATTTTCTAATGTTTCTGCAATGTACATAAATGCTATTTCTTATCTGAGAAAAATAAACTCTACTTATCAAAGAAGGAAAGAAAAGCAGACTGTCAAAAAAATATCTGGCCAGAAATAGCCTTTCCTTTCTATTGAGAGCTTTATGTTATTATAAAGGTTGACTTGAAATATACCGGTTATGGCCATCTAATTACATGCCAAATGGAAATTTAAGGTATCATATAATGCCTGAAAAATCTAGAAATGCTGTATTATTGTTTGTCGTAAGTCCTTCCAATGCTTTAAAAGACAGCTTTTATAATCCCCAGTTTGGAAATAAGCTAACAAACAACAAAAATACAATGACTTTGGGGAAGACACAATGACCCACAAAAAAAGATGGCAAAAAGTTGCTTGTCATTTCACAGCCTCCATTTAGAAGCAATTAAGCATCTGGCCTTGTGCTTTTGTTTGTGATGTGAAATACCGGCGGGGGGGGGGGGATTATATGTGAAACAGACAACAAACAGCATCAGCTTGATTCTGTGCAGGCATTCAAGGGAACCACTCCACTAGATGTGCATCCTTAGAGAAGTCCGATATTGGAGAACCTCTATGATGAGATCTGACCTTCTGCAAGTTACATCAGCCTCCCTGGGTCTCAGTGTCCTCAACTGTAAAATAAGGGCTTGAGAGAAATGGCCTCTAAGGAGCCTCCGAGTATGAAAATCTTATGACTGAAGCCTGAACAACATATAGGAGGACCGATCTTACGATAAAATCAATGGTGACGATAACAGCACTGAGTATTCCACAACATTTTAATCTATTACAAGGCTATTTCATTTATGTTCATCTTATCCTAAGCAGCTTCTATTTGTGTGTAGGAATAAAAATATCATTATACTTATCCTGGGAATGAGAAAACTGAATTGAAGTGGGTATTGACATAATGCAAAAGAAAGTATGGAACGACAGTGTGTTCTGAAAACATAGGAACTGGCATTACACAGCTGTGAGCTCCTGAGCTTTCTGGTTTCCAAGGTTTTGGGGTTTTTGTGTTTTGTTTCTTTACCCCAGGACATTTTTTTTTTCATTGATTTCTAGAGTGGGAAAGAGAGGGAGGGAGAGAGAGAGAAACTTCGACATGTGCCCCCGCGGGTGGGCAACTCCAATTTTCAAACGGAAAAAAAGGGGCTGCCCATCTGCTCAGGCTGATATGGTCCATCTCCCACCTTCACTGAAACTTCAACCAGCCGCAGAGGGAACATTTCAAGAAAACGCAGGAGCTGTGGAGCGTTGGCCCAACCAAGGCCTCGGGCTGGGACCTCTTGCTGTCAGTCGTGGCCTGTAAATGAGTCTTATCGGATAATATTAGCCTTTCAGTGTCCATTGTTCATTTATTCCCCCTTTGTTGAACTACAGCTTTCACAAAATTGACTTTAATTTATTCTTTTAACTGGCTTTTGTAGGGTGGAAAAGCGCAAAATTCCACATAGAGTAACAAGAGAGGTGGTCTGTCTCAGGAAAGCATTAGAATAGAGAAGGAGCCCAGTGGTTGAGTCGACCTAAGAACCTGGAGGTCACGGTTTGATTACTGGTCAGGGCACATGCCTGGCTGTGGGCTCCATCCCCAATGTGGGGCGTGCAGGAAGCAGCCGATCCATGCTTCTCTCGCACCATTGATGTTTCTATCTCTCTTCCTCTCCCTTCCTCTCTCAAATCAATAAAAATATATTTTTTTAAAAAAAGAATAGAGAGGGAGAAGGGAGACCATGAGAGGTTCAGAAGTGGGCACTTGGGAGAGAAACCAAGATGGCGGCATAGGTGAACACCTAAACTGCTGCCTCGCACAACAATTTCAAAACTACAGCTAAAAGACAGAACGGACATCATCCAGAACCACAGGAAAGCTGGCTGAGTGGAAATTCTACAACTAGAAGGAAAGAGAGGGGCACACGGAGACTCAGAGGAGCTGCAAAAGGCTGAAGTACGGAGACACGTGCGCGGAGAGGACGGACGGCTGAGTGCTTGGCTAGCTTTCTCTAGCAGGAGGAAGACGGAAGCTCCCAACTGCACTGAACCCCAGTTCCGACTGCACTGAACCCCAGTTCTGGATGAGACCCTGGGGTCCCAGACTCATACGGGGGGAGTCTGGACTGTCGGGAAAAGAGAGGAGTGCACGGAAACTTAGGGGAGCCATGAAAGGCAGAGGTCTGGAGGCGCGCACGCAAGTGCGCACAGAGAGGACTGCTGAGTGTGCCGCTAGCTTTCTCTAGTGGGAGGAAGAAGGAAGCTCCTGACTGCGCTGAACTCCAGTTCCAGGCGAAAATCTGGGAATCCAGATTCATTGGGGGAGAAACTGGACTGTCTGGCAGCGGGAGAAACTCAAGGGCGGCTTTCTCTTGGAGGTGCTTGCAGCGATTACCGAGGGACACTGAGACCCAGGGGCCTCATAGGGCAGGGCTGATGGGAAGCCAAGGCTGTCTGCTCAGCCATGAGACTCCACCCCATCCAAGCTGAGCACAGAGGCTTTTGCAATTTTGCAAGTCTTGTCTCATAAGGCTGTCTCCAGCACAGAAGTTCTCCCAGCGTAGACACAGCTGATCCTCACAGCCAATTGGCCTGGAGGTCAATTCCTCCCAGTGATACCAACAACAATCAAGGCTTAACTACAACAAGGCTGTAGACACAGTCCACAAAGGGGTGCACCAAGAGTGTCCACTTCAGGTAACTGGGGAGGCTGAGCCACTGGGCCCTATAGGACACCTAGCACACAAAGCTACTCTACCAACTCAGGGAAGCAGCAAAAATGCAGAGACAAAGAAACAGATCACGAACGAAAGAAATGGAGGAAAGCAAACGACTGGATATAGAGTTCAAAACTACGGTTATAATGTTTTTCAAGAATTTCCTAGAAAAGGCCGATAAATTTAGCGAGACCCTCGAGGATATGAAAAAGGACCAACTAGAAATTAAACATACACTGACTGAAATAAAAATATACAGAGACCTAACAGCAGACTAGAGGAACACAAGAATCAAGTCAAAGATTTGAAATACAAAGAAGCAAAAAACACTAAACCGGAAAAGCAAAAAGAAAAAAGATTCCAAAAATTTGAAGATAGTGTAAGGAGCCTCTGGAACAACTTCAAGCGTACCAACATCCGAATTATGGGGGTGTCAGAAGAAGAGAGAGAGCAAGATACTGAAAACCTATTTGAAGAAATAAGGACCGAAAACTTCCCCCACCTCGTGAAAGAAATAGACTTACAAGTCCAGGAAGCGCAGAGTACCCCAAACAAAAGGAATCCAAAGAGGACCACACCAAGACACATCATAATTAAAATGCCAAGAGCAAAAGACAGAGAATATTAAAAGCAGCAAGACAAAAACAGTTAATTACCTACAAAGGAGCACCCATATGATTGTCAGCTGATTTCTCAACAGAAACTATGCAGGCCAGACGGGAGTGGCAAGAAATATTCAAAGTGATAAATAGCAAGAACTTACAACCAAGATTACTCTACCCAGCAAAGCTATCATTCAGAATTGAAGGTCAGATAAAGAGCTTCACAGATAAGAAAAAGCTAAAGGAGTTCATCAACACCAAACCAGTATTATATGAAATGCTGAAAGGTACTCTTTAAGAAGAGGAAGAAGAACACTTCCAAGCTCCTTCTATGAAGCCAGCATCACCCTAATACCAAAACCAGATAAAGATAACAGAATGAAAGAGAATTACAGACCAATATCCCTCATGAACATAGATGCCAAAATCCTCAACAAAATTCTAGCAAATCAGATCCAGAATGATCATACACCATGACCAAGTAGGATTTATCCCAGGGATGCAAGGATGGTACAATATCTGCAAATCAATAAACGTGATACATTACATAAACAAATTGAGAGATAAAAATCACATAGTCATATCAATTGATGCAGAAAAAGCATTTGACAAAATCCAACACCCTTTCTTGATAAAAACTCTCAACAAAGTGGGAATAGAAGGATCATACCACAACATAATGAAAGCCATATGTGACAAACCCACAGCCAACATCATACTCAATGGGCAAAAACTAAAACCATTTCCCCTAAGAACAGGACAGGGATGCCCACTCTCACCACTCCTGTTCAACATAGTGCTGGAAGTACTAGCCATTGCAATCAGACAAGAAGAAGAAATAAAAGGCATCCAAATTGGAAAAAAAGAAGTAAAACTGTCCTTATTTGCAGATGACATGATACTGCACATAGAAAACCCTAAAGACTCCATCAAAAAATTATCAGACTTAATAAGTGAATTCAGCAATGTAGCAGGATACAAAATTAATGCCAAGAAATCTATGGCATTTCTATACACCAATAATGAACTTACAGAAAGAGAAACTAAAAAAGCAATCTCATTTACCATCTCACCAAAAAAAATAAGATACCTAGGAATAAACTTAACTAAGGAGGTAAAAGACCTATACGTGGAAAACTACACGACACTGAAAAAAGAGATAGAGGAAGACATAAACAGATGGAAGAACATACCATGTTCATGCATTGGTAGAATCAACATCATCAAAATGTCCATACTACCCAAAGCAATCTATAAATTCAATGCACTTCCCATTAAAATACCAACGGCATATTTCACAGACCTAGAATGAACTTTCCAAAAATTCATCTGGAATAAAAAAAGACCCCAAATAGCTACAGCAATCCTGAGAAAGAAGAACAAAGTAGGTGGGGTCTCAATACCAGATATCAAGCTGTATTACAAAGCCACTGTTCTCAAAACTGCCTGGTATTGGCATAAGAACAGACATATAGATCAATGGAATAGAATAGAGAACCCAGAAATCGACCCAAATCATTATGCTCAATTAATATTTGACAAAGGAGGCATGAACATACAATGGAGTCAAGACAGTCTCTTCAATAAATGGTGTTGGGAAAATTGGACAGATACATGCAAAAAAATGAAACTAGACCACCAACTTACACCATACACAAAAATAAACTCAAAATGGATCAAAGACTTAAACATACAACGGAAAACCATAAAAATACTAGAGGAATCCATAGGCAGAAAAATCTCTGACATATGCCAAAGCAATTTCTTCACTGATACTGCTCCTAGGGCAATGGAAGCCAAAGAGAAAATAAACAAATGGGACTACATCAAAATAAAAAGCTTTTGCACAGCAAAGGAAACCATCAATAAAACAACAAGAAAGCCCACTGCATGGGAGAACATATTTGCCAATGATATCAACGATAAGGGTTTAATCTCCAACATTTACAGGTAACTCATGCAGCTTAACAGAAAGAAGATAAACAACCCAAAAAATGGGCAACAGATCTAAATAGACACTTTTTGAAAAAAGACAGAAGGAAGGCCAAGAGACATATGAAAACCTGCTCAAAGTCACTAAACATCAGAGAGCTGCAAATCAAAACAACAATGTGGTACCATCTCACACCTGTCAGAATGGCTATTATCAACAAGTCAACAAACGACAAGTGCTGGCGAGGATGTGGAGAAAAAGGAACCCTTGTGCACTGCTGGTGGGAATGCAGACTGGTGCAGCCACTGTGGAGAACAGTATGGAGTTTCCTCAAAAAACTAAAAATGGAACTCCCATTTGACCCAGTGATCCCACTTCTAGGATATATCCCAAGAAACTAGAAACACGAATCAGAAAGGATATATGCACCCCTATGTTCATAGCAGGGCAACTTACAATAGCTAAGATTTGGAAACAGCCTAAGTGCCCATCAGCAGATGAGTGGATTAAAAAAACTGTGATACATCTACACAATGGAATACTATGCTGCGGTAAAAAAGGAGTTCTTACCATTTGCAACAACATGGATAGAGATGGAGATCATTATGCTAAGTGAAATAAGCCAGGCAGAGAAAGATAAATATCACATGATCTCACTCATTTGTGGAATATAATGAACAACATAAACTGATGAACAAAAATAGATCCAGAGACAGAGAAACATCAATCAGAACGTCAAACCTCAGGGAAGGTAGGGGACTGTGGGGATAAGGGGGAGAGATCAACCAAAGGACTTATATGCATGCATATAAGCCTAATCAATGGACACAGACAACAGGGGGGTGGGGCATGAATGGGAGGTGAGGGGTAATGGGAGAATAAGGACACATATGTAATACCTTAATCAATAGAGAAATTTTTAAAAAAAGAAGAGGAAGAAGAAAAAGGTAAAGATAAAAATTATGAACAAAAAATACATATCTATCAACAAGTGAATCTATAAAACAAGTGAATTAAAAATCTGATGAACAGAATAAACTGGTGAATATAATAGAATCAGGGGAGTAGAAAGGGAGTGGACTGACAATTCTCAGGGGGAAAGGGGTGTGGGGGGTGCGTGAGGAGACTAGACAAAAATCGTACACCTAGGATGAAGACAGTGGCAGGGAGATAAGGGCAGAGGGTGGGGTGGGAACCGGGTGGAGGGGAGCTATGGGGAGGAAAAAGAGGAACAACTGTAATAATCTGAACAATAAAGATTTATTAAATTAAAAAAAATTTTTAAAAAGAGTGAAAAAAAAAAGAAGCGGGCACTTGCCTTTCATTTAAAGACCCCTAGAACAGTGGTCGGCAAACCGCGGCTCGCGAGCCACATGGGGCTCGAGAGCTGCGGTTTGCCGCTCTGTTGACTAATGAGTTTGCCGACCACTGCCCTAGAAGATGCACTCACTTATCACAATGAGTTAGGGGAAAATATCTCATATCCATGTGAACCACCTGGTAAAATTATTTAAGTGGCTAGAACAGGGGGTGGTGTGTACACTGTAAGGTACCAATACAGGGTGGGGGAAAGGTAGGTTTACAGTATGAGTACGGGAGACACAGTTTATCCTTGTGTCATTATTACTTATTAAATACGATTTTCCATACAAACAACTGTAAATCTACTTTTGCCCTACCCCTACCTTGCATATGGGAGGTTGGAGTTACTTTTTTTCATTCGCTCACCCTATGAGTTCTCTTGCTTAGCTCAGCAATCCTGCCTTAAAAGTTAGACTCCCAGCCAGGCCTGTGTGGCACCGTGGTTGAACGTCAACCTATGACCCAGGAGGTCAACCTTCTACCTATGACCCAGGAGGTCACGGTTCCATTCTGGGTCAGGGCACATGCCCAGGTTGCGGGCTCGATCCCCAGTAGGGGGCGTGCAGGAGGCAGCCGCAGCCGATCCATGATTCTCTCTCATCGTTTGATGTTTCTATGGCTCCCTCTCCCTTCCTCTCTGAAATTAATATATTTTAAAGTATTTATGATACAGCCCTAAACAAAAGAAGCCCCTTTTCCCTGCTCGAACGAAGCCCCTAGTCTGACATGGACCCCTGGAATCTAGTCAGGGACCCAGTCTCAGGGGCAGTGGCCCCGCCCACAAAACAGTGGCTTGCGGCCCAAACTTTCCTTCATTGGACCAACCCTGCCCAGGTGACAGGCGCCACCTGCTGCTCCCGGTCCAAGGTGAGCCACTTCCTCCTTCCGCCAATTCTAAGTGCGTTTCACTTACTGCTTTTCAGTTCCACACATGCGGGGGGTCCAAGATGGCGGGGGGGGGGGGGGGTGCGCAGGAGGACGCTGAGCCCGCCCCTCCGCACAGGGAGCCATCACCCCGAGAGACAACAGCGCGGAGTGACGGCTCTGACAACAAACGAGGGAAAGAGACGCACAGAGAAGCTGGGCCCAGGGCGCCCCGGAGCTGCGGGAACTGGGCCTGAGGAGGCGGCCCGTCCCCTCCACCTCCATGGCGGCCGCCCTCTCCTGGGCCTTGGCCTACCTGCAGGGTCCCCTCAGCTGTCCCCGCTGCACGGCCTGGAGCCTCGCGCCTCGGGCCTCGGAGCACAGGGAGCAGGCGGAACCACAGGCGCCACCGCAGCCGCGGCCTCGTGGACGAGAGCCCTCCTCTGAGGCTCGTGCCCAGGCGCCCAGAGCGCATGCTCAGCTCCTCTCAGGCTCGTGCCCAGGCGCCCAGAGCGCATGCTCAGCTCCTCTCAGGCTCGTGCCCAGGAGCCCAGAGCGCATGCTCAGTTCCTCCTGTCAGGCTCGTGCCCAGGCTCACAGAGCGCATGCTCAGTTCCTCCTGTCAGGCTCATGCCCAGCCTCACAGAGCGCATGCTCGGCTCCACGTGGCTCCCACCACCACCACCTGGAACACAGAGCCACGTGGAGGTCGCTTCTACAGGGTCACTTTTGGGTCCAACACGCCAGAGAGAGAGAGACTGCACAGAGAAGACTGGGGAGTCAGCGAGACCCTCCAGGGTTAGAGGGGCTGGTGACCGCTGTGGTTTGCGTCCCTCCACCTCCTTAGGGTGGGCGAGAGCTCTATCCAGGTGCTCTGGCCTGCCTGCAAGGTCACTAACCTGTATTTCCGGACACATCGCTAGAGCCGTGTGTATAGCCCATGCATTCATTAAAGATTCATTTTTTAAAAAACAATAAAAATAAGTACATTTATTTAGCAAGTGAGTCTATATGGCTTCTTTGTCACATTTATAAAGCCACACATTCAGTCCTCCCTATGGCTAAAACATTTTAGACCACAGAATAAACTTGGGGGGGGGGGGGCAGGACCTGGACCTGGATGCTGTGTGTCATTGCCCTGGACGAAACCTGCAGATGGCACAGTCACATTAATATAACATGGAGCGCTTCATTGCCTTTCCAGGATGCTTGCTTGTTTCCTCAGAGAAGAGAGGATTTACACTCAAGAGCTTTATGCCCTGAGATTCTCCCTGCCATCCCTCAGCAGGTGGCAATGCTCTGATACCCACAGGACACCAGCCCAGGTAACTGATGCTCAGCCAGGAGGCCTTAAACCTCCCCATGAAATAGTTTACCTGGCCCTGATGGTACAACTCAGTGGTTGAGCGTCAACCTATGAACCAGGAGGTCATGGTTCGATTCCTGGTCAGGGCACATGCCCGGGTTGTGGGCTTGGTCCCCAGTGGTGTATGTGCAGAAGGCAGCCAATCAGTGATTCTCTCTCATTATTGCTGTTTCTCTCTATTTCCCCCTCTCCCTCTTCTCTCTCTGAAATAATAATAATAAAAAAATATTCACCAGTTTCACTGGTGAGTGGATCAGCAGAGTACCTCACTGTGTCCTGCTGAAAGTGTCCAATCAGCTAACCTCCTCTAGCATTGGTAATTAACGAAGATGTAAATTAAAAAGCAAAAGACCTGGAGGATATTTCACTCCAAACCTCATCATTTATAGATGTAGAAACTGAGGCCCCAAGTCAAGTGATTCCTCCTCATGATCCTTCCTTGGGTTATCTCTCCCCAGAGCTGTGGCATCCTTGGGAGCCCAGGCAGACCCAGAAAAGCTGTGGCTGGCACAGATTAAAGGAGGACAATGAGAATCTTCATGCTGCTCAGCCTGTCCTCCCCAGTTCAACTCGGCAGTTCCAAGGAAGGGTTGTTTTTTTTTTTATGTGCCCACAGAGACCCCCCCACAGTGCCAGCTAAACCAAACACCCCTGTACAGCCAATTCCCAGGTTCCCGTAGAATTGTGACATTCAGTCACTGCTCCTCGAATCTTGTGTAACTAAAGATAACTCTGCTTTGTTTGACAAAAATGCATCTGGAGTACAGAATCTTTAAAGAGAATGCTCCCAGATGGTCGTAATATTTAAGGAAATACTGTTTCCCAGTTAGGGAATGAGTAACCCCCTCTATTTTCATTGGTATGATTTTTCAAACCCCCTTGTTGGCCGTATACGGTTCAAGTTGTCAGGGGAGTTTCATGATGTAGTCATGGTAACCGTGAAGCCTCACTGTGTTGCCCACTGCCACCCCACCACATACACACACACACACACACACACACACACACACACACCACACTTTACCCACAATCCATAATTCACTCAAACTCCACAAACCATTTATATCCTGAAAAGGAGCTTAAAATAAATACCAAAATTATATGAACCTCCACATGTTGTGTTTTTTGTCACTATGTCTAATAACTTTTTAAAATAGATTTTTATTGATTTGAGAGAGGAAGGGAGAAACATCAATGATGAGAGAGAATCATGAATCGGCTGCCTCCTGCACGCCCCCTACTGGGGATTGAGCCCACAACCTGGGCTGGTGCCCTGACTGGGAATCTAACTGTGACCTCCTGGTTCATAGGTCGATGCTCAACCACAAGCCACGCCAGTTGGGCTAGGACAGTGTGTTTAAATATGGTTAATGTCAGCAGCCACCTCCCATATGTGGAAGAGTTCAATTTTTGCACAGACACCTTGTGAATATGCAACCACCACTCATTTCTGCATCCTTGTTTATAACACTTCATCTTCACAAATCCCCAGGGCACACCCAGAGTGTTTTGCCTATATGCAATGACCCAGCATCAGTGCTAGTAATTGGTGAGGGACCCATGGTCAAATGCCAGCCGTCTGCTACGGTGTGCCAGGCGTTTCCACCTGCGCATTTAATAAATATTTGCTGAATCTGGACAACTGCCCCCAAAGATTAGAAAAGTCTCCCTATTTCAGGCCCAAGTGTGTGACAATAGGTTGAAGGATGCCCTGGGCCCTCCAACAAATGTCCTCGGGAATCATCTCACATGTAGATGCATCCTAAAGAATAGAGAGAAAACACTAGGGCAGTGGTCGGCAAACTCATTAGTCAACAGAGCCAAATATCAACAGGACAACGATTGAAATTTCTTCTGAGAGCCAAATTTTTTAAACTTAAACTTCTTCTAACGCCACTTCTTCAAAATAGACTCGCCCAGGCTGTGGTATTTTGTGGAAGAGCCACACTCAAGGGGCCAAAGAGCCGCATGTGGCTCGCGAGCCGCAGTTTGCCGACCACTGCACTAGGGTGTTTTTGCAAAAGCTGCCACATCTCCCTTGACGGAAACTGGGAGAGCCCGCTAACCAGCCCTGGAGTGCAGGCCTGTTTCACACATTTGCAAGGTGGCTGCTGCCCTCTAGTGTTTCATAAAGCAAAATGCATACCTGGCAGAATCTAAATCCAACCTCAAGCTTTTTCAATGAATGAGCCAGCAACCTGGGTGCGTGCCCTGACCTGGCATAGGTCAGCGCTCAACCACTGAGCCATGCCGGCCAGGCGGCTGTTGTCATTCTTTAATTTGACAATCTAAGGAGAAAGAGGGAAGTGGAAGGTAAGAGCACGTCACATTGTCTCATTATCCAAAGACCCTGTGGGGGGCGCTGTAGTAGGACATCGGTGAGGAATTAGTCCCCAGTTATAGAGAGAGCATCACTGTAAGCCTCGTAACCTGCTTCTAGGACTACGTGTCACCTGGGACACATCATTTAACCTCCCAAGGTCCCCGTCTGCCAAACAAAGTGAAAGGAAACGATTCTTGATGCTCCTTCCAGCTGATCCTATCAACGCGGGAACCCAGAAGACCTCAGAATCGGAAAACAATCTCTAGTCTCAGTGCTCAAAGGTTTGTTTACAATAGTTTTTATTATTTTTTAATGAACGCACACAAGGTACCAGGAGACCTTAGGCACGGAGGGGGTCTGTGGACCATGACCTCAGGCTCATGGGCTAAACACTTCACAAGTTGACACAACCCCTCGCACTAATTATTTTCAATGAGACAAAAGATGGGAAATCGGCATCAGGAAGTGACACCATACAGTGGAGAGCCTTAAAAGTAACCACTCCCAAACTGGGCATCGTCAAGTCCATCACGAACTGGGTACAGATCTGCTCGATGAAGGAGAACCTCATTCCTTTCATTCTCCACGATTCCATTTCTCCGGGAAGAACATGAATGCTGTATTTTCCCCGCCATCCCCCACCCCGTGCCCTGACGCAGAGACGGTAGTTAAAGAAGCATCTGTCTCAGCAGGAGTGGCAGCATTTGAGAGGGGGGCACGTGCCCGACAATCCTTCTCGGGGAAACGCAGGGATGCGATGAGAATTGCCCTTGGTTGTTTAGGTGGTTGGTATACGGAAGCCAGAAAGAGAGTGCAGAAGTTAGCGCTCGGACATTAAAGGGAGCTTACCCCAAAATTACTGCAGCCACCCCAACACTAAAAAAGCAAATCACGTTTTAGATGTACAGGATCCACCTTAACGAGGAATGCAGCCTCTGACGGCCTTGTGGGTTCCTCATGTGCGAGCGGCTCATCGAATCCCGCTATCCCGTTGGAGAACAATGCTGCGAGGGCTGGAGTCATGCCAGGTGGACGCAGCTCTCTTGTAGGAAACTAGCCACTGCATCTCACATCCTAAGAAGGTGGCAGGTATATTACAGCTATATTACACTGGGCCTCTCCTGATCGACATAGCACTCCTGTTAGGGGCGTCTATAAAGCACAGTGGCCTATGTATACAGTTGCGAGTATCAGGATGGCTAATCAGAGTCTATGTGTCTTTGCTGTACAGAAAAAAATAACGGTAAGTAAAGAGGTGGGACACAAGAGAAGCAGAGGAAATATTTTAACCATTAAAACTGATCTCGGCTTGAGGAAAGAAAGGTGCCCTCAACCCTCAGTCACTCCAAAGAACCATAGTAAGACGGCCCCCAGCTGTCGTGGGGCCTGAGTACCTCTCAAACCCTGTGATTTCTCACACGGCGAGCCATCATCACTTTGTTTAAGATTTTTGGAGACTACTGGTCGGGAAAGTGGCACCTTGCAGTCCTGAGAGTCTTGCTTATCACCTCAAAACCTGAGTTCTTCACGCTGCCACTCACCGCCAGTGGCTCAAGTCCATAGCTCACTGCCCCTCCATGCAGGACAGTTCTCATGGATACAACATCAGCCTTTTCTATGTAGTCCATTGCTGACCCCTGCCAACGTTGTTTGTCCTACACTCCTCACCCCACTCCCACCCCCAATTCATGTTCCAAACGGGGTCTCAGGAAGGAGTCCCCTTGGCGCCCTCAAGGAAGACGTATTTGACATCCATGACACTCCCTACTCCCATGTCAATGGCATCTGCTTCAAAAGTCCTGGACCGAATAAATCAAAGAACTTATACACTCATAGGCATAGCCCATGGACACGGGCAATAGGGTAGTGAAGACCTGGAGGGGTGGGTAGGGGCTGGGAAGAGGGGGGCAAACTTGGGGGGGGGCGGAAATGGGAGATGAAAAAAAAAAAAAAAGTCCTGGACCGAAACACAGAGCGTAGATTTCTCATGGGACCAAATCTGGATCGTGTCTTTGCTGCTAAAAGGAACAGGGAGAATGTGCACTTCGGAGCACTGTGGGGACACTTCCCTCCTCCCTCCATCCCGCATGTTGTCTACCGTGTTTGATGCTCACCCACAGACACCAGAGGCCACTGAGCACGTCCCATGTTGTTCTGGGGGAGCAGCAACGTCAAATGCCAGGACCCCAGACAGTGAGCTTGAGTTTCACAAGCGATCTGTGTGAGAGAGGCAAGCATCCGCCTACACGAAGAGACGTGCCTGGATTCCATGAACTGTGCGTGTGGGTCTGCTGAGCGCATCGCCCCCACAGCAAGCTGAATGGCTATAAGAAATTGTGCTTGCATTTCATTCCATCGGACCCAATTCCCCGGGACCTCAGTCCCCGCGTCCTCCCAAAATATGGCTATAATTGCTGGCAAATGTTTGCAGATACCATTTCTGCAAATTAAACCCAAATAGAGTATGTACAAAGTTAGTTCACAGAATACCTATCCCATTAGGTTTCTTTGACTAGATCGAAAAGGGATAAATATCTTTCTTAAATGTATCACCTACTCGTCCTGAAAAGCTCAGGACACTTGGGGTAGGGAGTAGGTTTCTATAGATAATGCTCAAATATTTGTTTTTCTATATCAGCGTATCTTCCCCGCGATTGTGCCAATTTTCAAATGGAAAATATGATAGGTGATTCTTTTCAATGCAAAAAAATATATGTATCCTGTAGTTCGAGCCCAAAGTTTTTACGATGATGCTAACATCTTGCCAGTCAATGTGTTAGGTCACTGGGCTCCGAAGAACTTTACGAAGGAGCTTGAGTGTCCTCACGCTCAAATCCACCTTCAAGTGCAAAGATGTCCTTGCACCTCTTGCTTATCACGCACCCCCCTGGAGGGTGTTACTCCTCCTCCCCTGCCTTGGGCTGGGGCGACCTAGAACCAAGCACACAGTTCCGTGATCACCAGGGCAGCTCAGGACACCCCAAATCAGTCAGCTGAGCCACCGATATCTTAAAGCTGAGATGGGTCCTAGACTAGGGGTCATCGCAAAATCAACCTCTCCTCTGGGGCTTCCAAAGTCCTCAAGGCGGTGACGGACAGGAAGTGTGGATGCCCTGAGGGTCCCCAGGAAAGGTTCTTCCGACATGTCCTCTCCCCGAGGCTGGTTCACATCAGCACCTGCTCTCGGGTCTCTGGCAGCCGAAGAGCAATCAGGCCGCCCGCAACGAGAGAAGTGGCAGCCAGGAGGATGGGCACCACTTTGGTTATCCCAACAAAAGAAGCAAAGATAGTGTTTCCCAGGATGGCTCCAAATTTGCATAATCCGTTGAGGATGCCAAAGGCTGTTGCCCTGTAAAAGAGGGAGAAAGTGCATGCTGACAGACACCAACTAGACTTCATTGGATGAGTAGGACTGCGTTCTTTCGCTTCCTCGCTGTGGGGGAAGGTGCAGTGAAGGAGTGGGAAGGAATTTTCTCCCCTCAATATAAAAGTAATACATTCTCATTTTAGTCAAATTTGGAAATACAGACTAGCATGAAGATGCAGGGACATATAACCCCCGCCACGGAATAGCGATCATCGCTATTAACATTTTGGAGTATTTCCTTCAAACTTGCTTTTTTTGTTTGTTTGTTTCCTTTTCAGACCACAAGTTAATTAAGAATGTGGCTATACATTTATACTTTAAATTCTTATTTATATTTTCTTTTCTGAAACTGTACTACCCTTAACAATCCCTAACCCCCAATTCCAGTCTTTTGTTTTCAGAATATTCTTGGATATTTTTACAATTTTCTTTTCCAAATAAGGTCTAGATTAATTTTCTCAAGTTCCTGGGGGTGGAGGTAGGTAGGAGATCTCATAGAATTTTGAATGGGATCTTTTTTTAATATGTTTTTATTGATTTCAGAGAGAGAAAGGGAGAAGGAGAGACAGAAACATCAATAATAAGAATCACGGATTGGCTGCCTCATGCACGCCCTCTACTGGGGACTGAGCCTGCAACCTGGGCACCTGTCCTGATGGGGAATGGAACGGCGCCCTCCCGGTTCATAGGTTGATGCTCAACCACTGAGCCATACTGGCTAGGCTGAATGGACTCTGAAGTTAGAAAAAAATCTAAAGAAAATTTGACATTTCTATAAGATTAAATCTTCTTAGACTTCAATAAGGTATTTCCTGATACACATTTAAGTCTTCTTTTATATCTCTCAGTAAGGTTTTATGGTTCTCTCCACGTAAGTGTTTCACCTTTCTCATCAAATTGATTCCTAGATATTTTATGATTTCTGCTGTTACGAAATGGATTTCAATTTTATTTTTAATTGGTTAATATATTTTAAAGTCTATATACATTATTAACTTAGTTCTATTACTGACCATCTTACCATATTATTGTATTGTTCCTAGTAGCCTCTTCAGTTAATTCTCTTGAAGTTCCTAGATGTGAAGTCACATACCATGCCAATAACGATCATTTCTCCTCCCCTTAATTTTTGTAAGACTTAGGCGTTCCCATAGCAACGTATATGCCAGTACCTCCATCACCAATTCAGGGTTTTTGCAGAACTTCAGTGACCTGCCTTCCCCACCACGTCACGGTCCTTTTTGACCACAGGTCCCCTTTATCTGCTATTCTTAAAATTCCCAGTTCCTCCTCTGTGAGGAGAAAGAGCTGCCTTGTCCCGATGCCTTTAAACCAGGTCTCCCCTCACATGGCTTGTGCAAAATAAACGTACACCCTGGGCAACCCACCACATTCTCTGCCAATGCCCCGAACCATCACCCTCATCCCACCTCATCTCCCTCTGCCTCTCCCAGTCCTGTGTTGACCTAGTTCCTCCCCTTTTCACTTTACCTCCCATGGGAAGGCGTGTTCTCACCTCTTTTTGATTGCATGATGCATACGGTATTGCCCGCCTCGTTTCTCTCCTGGGCATGGTTTCCATGCACCCTTTGCATCTTGCCATTCGCCCCACCCTCGTAAGCCTTAGTCTGCCCACTTCCAGGCCTACGCCAGCCCGCACACAGGAGAAACTCAAAAACCTAAGAAACGTTCCATCCATGAGCTCCAGGAAAATCAAGGCGGACCCAGGCAGGATCGGGGCAGGTGGACTTCTAGCTAAAGTCCACACAATTCCAGGAGGAGCCCGGTGGGGGGTGGCTGACCTCTGGGTAGTGGGGTACAGCTCCACGGTGACCACATCCAGAGCGTTCCAGGCTGCGATGCTGGCCCCGCAGAACAGGCACTGCCAGCCGATCATCGCAGACTCGCTGTTGCCGAAAAACAGGAAGAAGCAGCAGGCCGCTGAAATCAGCATGGAGCCACCTGTGGAGGGAGGGAGGGCAAGGGCCCAAGAAACGTGAAGCCTGAGGCTCAGACGAAATTGTTACCCACACCCGTTGCCCCATCTCCCATCCTCACAGGTACACTGGAAGTAACAGGCTACCTCAAGTAAAAGGCCCATCTGGCCCAGCTGGTGTGGCTCAGTGGTCAACCTATGAACCAGGAGGTCGCAGGTTCAATTCCTGGTCGGGGCACATGCCTGGGTTGCAGGGTCAATCTCCAGTAAGGGGTGTGCAAGAGGCAGCCGATCAATGATTCTCTCTCATCACTGATGTTTCTCTCCCTCTCTCCCTCTCCCTTCCTCTCTGAAGCCAATTTTGCTCGCTCAGTGGTGAGAGCATCGGCCACTGAGGTTCGATTTCAGGTCAAGGGCACGTATCTCTGTTGCAGTTCAATCTCTGGCCCTGGTTGGGGCACAAGTGGGGGCAACCAACTGATGTGTCTCTCACATCAATATTTCTCTCTCTGTGTCTCTCCTCTTCCCGCCTCCCTTCCACTCTCTCTAAAAGAGAAAAAAGAGCATTTCACATATTTTTCTGACAACCTTACAGAGGATGCAGAGTGGGTATATTTAATATCCCTATTGAAGTGCTAACAAAATAAGTGATTGTCGCAGAATTGCTCAGTCAGGAAATGGAGACGAGACTCGGCCATGGAAACGGAGCCTGGACACGGGTTTTGTCACCAGGTCAGCCTAAGGGAAGCACTTGGAAACTGTCACTATGGGTGTCGCCCCAGCCCAGGACAACTGGGGACCAGGCAAGAGGTTGGTTAGGGAACAGTCTGTTATATGCCAGACCTTCTTCTGGATGCTGCGATACATCATTATCAAAGCCCTTCTCATGGAACTTACATTCTCGTGAGAACATACCAGTGAATGGGCTACAGAAGGGAACCCTGCTTATTCTGCATGTAAGCCCATCCCCTTCCCAGTCAAGAGACTAGAGGTGTCAGACCACCTCCACGGGGCCCTGGGATTTTGCCGACGTGCCTCCTGGACTCCACACCAGCAGGTCCCATCTTACCTGTGTGGTCTCCTGTGCAAGATTTCTTTTAAGAAAATGAAAAAATGCCACCGTATACCTTAAGTCATGGCCTTGGCCCTGACAACTCACCGATCATCTTGAGCCTCCCGATCCTGTCCATGAGCAGGGCGGAGATGATGTTCCCAGGCAGGACAGACAGGCTGCCCAGGAAGCTGACCAGGTAAATCAGGAAGTCGTTGTCTTGCTCCAAGTCCATGTGACAGCCCTCCTTCTGCTCCAGAAAGGTCGAGTTGATAAAGCGACAGTCGATGAACTTATGCTCGTAGAGGTCTGGGGAGAGAAGGAAACCGTGGGCTCATGTAAAGTGGAGTAGGGATGTGGGGGGAGGGGGCAGGGCAGAGGCAGGGATGAAGTAGGGCTCCTTCCATGGGTGACCTGCACCAGCCTCTGGCCACCAGACAGACTCTAGGTCAAGGTGGCGCTTGCCAAGGTGTGGATGAAGCAAAAATCCCCTACAAATGCAATGACCTGTTCAACTCAGATCGGCGAGGGAAAATGAAACGAGAGAGGCTGGTGTAAATACATCCTCTCTCAAGCCACACGGCAGTCCTCTGAGGCTACCCAGTTTATAAAGGCCAAGGACAAGGCAGCACACTCGGAGGTCCCAGATCTCTCTCTTGCTTCAACTGTGTTTGGACAGAACAGACCCAGGGACGCCCCTTCTTCCAGCCTCCGGCCACTCTCCTGCATCTCATCCAGTCACCACCTTCAGAACCACCTCCGGGACCAGCCAACACACCGGCGTTCTTTTCTACCGTAACTCTTCATTGCTGAACAACCATGAGCTCCCAAATTCGTCACAATTATTCCACCGAGGTGGAGGCTGCGGTCAATTGCCTGGCCAACCTGCATCTGCGGGCCTCCTACACCTACCTCTCTCTGGGCTACTATTTCGACCGAGACGATGTGGCTCTGGAGGGTGTGGGTCACTTCTTCCGCGAGTTGGCGGAGAAGAAGCGCAAGGGCGCTGAGCATCTCTTAAAGCTGCAAAACAAGCATGGCGGCCGCATTCTCTTCCAGGATGTGCAGAACCCTCCCCAGGATGACTGGGCCGAAACTCAGGACGCCATGGAGGCCGCCCTGGCCTTGGAGAAGAGCCTGACCCAGGCCCTTTTGGAGATGCCTGCCCTGGCTTCTACCCGTGCAGACCCTCATCTCTGCGACTTCCTGGAGAACCACTTCCTGGGTGAGGAGGTGAAACTGATGAAGAAGATGGGCGACCACCTGACTCACCTCCGCAGGCTGGCCGGCCCCCAGGCTGGGCTGGGCGAGTGTCTCTGTGAAAGGCTCCCCCTCAAGCACAACCAGGAGCCTTTGGAGCCCAGAGGCCTTTCAGAGGCCCCTCTGCATCCCCCTGGTGTCTCTGGCTTTTACCTGAGCCTCTTCCCGAAACTACTAGCCATTCTTTATCCACCCTGGAGCCCTCTCCCATGCATTGGACCAGATGAAACAATAAAACTTTTTGCAGCAAAAATAAAATAAAAATAAAAATAAAAGCCAATGACAAAAGAATTAGATCCAGTGAGTCGACCACCCCAGAGCCCACATAGAAACCTGAACGTTCTTCAAAATAAAGATAATTTGGTCAGTAGCTTTCGGGGTGGGGTGCAGGGGCCAGAGCAGGGAGATGAATGGGAGAGCACAGAGGATTTTTAGTGTTTGCAGGAATCCCCCTGTTAAGAATATGCAAACATTGCCCTGCTGGTGTGACTCAGTGGTTAGGGCGTTGGTCTGCGCAGGGAAAGGTCGCAGGTTCGATTCCCAGTCAAGGGCACGTACCTGGGTTGCAGGTTCCATCCCAAGCCCCAGTGGAAGCACATGTGGGAGGCAACCAATCGGCATGTGAAAAGGCATGCCACATTCTAGACACAAATAAGAACGCGCAGAACTCGTTGTTATTTGACATGTGATGAGACGGATGCAGATCCATGAAACGCCTTGGGAAAGACTGTGCAACTCACCTGCATGGTACCTGGGGCGGGAACCATTTCTCCGCCCTGAGGCTCAGCATGGGTATCTGTGAATACTTTATTGCTCCTAAAGCTTGTGACTATTTTGGTTCTTAGACAAGACTAGTCCACCCCCAAGACAATTTCCCCGCTCTGCCCCCATTCTTACCTGTGTTATAAAAGATGGTGGATTCAATGGTGCAGTTTTTGAAATAGGTATCCGTGGATGTAACATCTTCAAAATAGCACTCATCAAAGAACGTGTCTTCAAAGAGAACGTGCTTGAAATACATCTTTGTGAACCTGTGGAAAGACATTTATTCCTGAGAGATCCCTCAGGGGGGAAAGGAGCCTTGAGAACAAAATGAAAACCACAGAAAGGCATAAAAAGGGAGAACTACAAACCAAAGGTACTGAAATATGATTTTCAGCCCAAACTAGTTCACCGCTTCCCCCCACCATTTGTTGTTGTTGTTGTTAATCCTCACCCAAGATTTTTCCACTGATTTTTAGAGAGAGTGAAAGAGAGAGGGAAAGACAGAGAGAAACATCGATGTGAGAGAAACACATCAATTGGTTGCCTCCTGCACACACACCGACCAGGGCCCGGGCTAGGGAGGAGCCTGCCACCAAGATCCGTGCCCTTTACCGGAATCGAACCCGGGACCCTTTGGTCCACTGGCCAACACTCTATCCACTGAGCCAAACCAGCTAGGGCTAGTTCCCCTTGCAGAGCTGCTGGTTTATGGATGAGGGAAGCCCAGGAGTGTGGAAGCTGGTGTCAGTGCAGGGACCTATGGGGCTACCCCATCAGCCTGATGGTTCCCAAGTGCAGGTCCGTGGTCATCTGCATTGGACTCATAGAAATGTGAACCGCGTGAAACGAAAATACTGGTAGCATCTCACTTTATGAGGAGCTTTCAAAGCATGCAGGTCCCTCAGCTGGTCTTAGTAGGTTTAAAAACAAGCGATTTGAGGCCTGGCCAGTTTGGGCTCAGCGGATAGACCGTCAGCCTGTGGACTGAAGGGTTGCGGGTTCGATTCCAGTCAAGAGAATGTACCTCGGTTGCAGGCTTGATCTCCCATGTGGAAGACAACAAATTGATGTGTCTCTCTCACATCGATGTTTCTCTCTCTGTCTCTCCCCCTCCCTTCCACTCTCTCTAAAAAAAAAAAAAAATTTTTTTTTCAATGAAAAAATATCCTCCGATGAGGATTAACAACAACAAAAACAAACAAGAGATTTGTGAGAATCTTCATTTTTAAAATTGTCCCAACAAAGATGTGGGGAAATAAGCACTTTCATTCACATTGTTAATAGAATATAATTGGTGCAGCCTATTTGAAAAGCAGTTTTGCAAAATTTTTAGTGCACAGTCCCTCCGTCCTAGGAAAAACCACCTTTACGGATGAATCCTACATGTACTTGCTCATGCATTCAGACATACATTTGCTGCCCGGCAGGTATGGCTCAGTGGTTGAGCATCGACCTATGAACCGGGAGGTCACGGTTCAATTTCCAGGCAGGGCACATGCCTGGGTTTCGGGATCAGTCCCCAGTAGGGTGTGTGTAGGAGGCAGCTGATCAATAATTCGCTCTCATTATTCATGTTTCTATCTCTCTCTCCATCTCCATTCCTCTCTGAAATCAATAAAAAAATGTATTTATGTTAAAACAAGGTGTGGGGTCTTAGGAAAGATGGTTGATGCTCTGATGGACGCTCATCAGTCAAATGCCTCCATCCTTGGACGGATCAGATGCCAGAAGTGATGAGGGATGACTGGGAACCAACCCGACACAGGCAGGGCCTCCCGGGGAATTAGAGGGTCTCTGGCAGCCATGGGAAGTTGTGGGACCACCATATTCTTGGAGCTCACTCCCCCGCCATGAATTCCTATCTGTCCCATGGCTCTCTCCCAAGAACAGTCCCCTGGACCATCAGCTGACCTAGGGACTGTCTGAGTCTCTCACATACTTGTCATTCACAAGCTTGCCGTGCTGGTGGATCTGGTTTTCCATCGTGAAGTTGATCGTGGCACCAAACACGTGCTCGCCGAAAAATACCTTCATCTTGGATTTGTATTCTTCTTCTTGAAAGTACCGGATCATGTCGGGGAACCAAACGGTCAGGCCGTAGTAACTGGGGCAGAGAAGACAAAATACACCAGCAAATATTATTATCTCATGAGCAGAATCTGCATTCCTGATTTGAGGTAGATAACACTCCTTTTAAACGTATTATTATCGTTCATTAGTAGAAACTCTCATCCAAGCATGTCAAACTCAAAGGCTAACACGGGCCAAATCAATGAGGCATGCAGCCCATGGGTCAAGAGTTTGACATGGGTTGCTCTAATCAGATAGCACATCATAGTAACAGATCTAAGGGGGGAAATTCATTACTATCTCCATAGATGCGGAAAAGGCATTTGATGAAAAACAACATTCATTCCTGGTGAAAAATACCAATAGATTGGGACAAATGAAATGAACAGTCCAGCCCACTGGGTTGGCTCAGTGGATAGATCGTAGGCCCGAAGCCTGAAGGGTCCTGGATTCGGTTCCAGTCAAGGGCACATACCTCAACTGGTGGCAGGCTCGATTCCCATCCCTGGTTGGGACACATGTGAGAGGCAACCAATCGATGTGTCTCTCTCACATCCATGTTTCTCTCTGTCTCTCCCCATCCCTTCCACTCTCCATAACATGTAAGAAAATGCATAGCCAAAACCGGTTTGGCTCAGTGGATAGAGCGTCGGCCTGCGGACTGAGAGGTCCCGGGTTCGATTCCGGTCAAGGGCACATAACTTGGTTGCAGGCACATCCCCAGTAGGAGGTGTGCAGGAGGCAGCTGATTGATGTTTCTCTCTCATAGATGTTTCTAACTCTCTATCCCTCTTCCTTCCTCTCTGTAAAAAATCAATAAAATATATTAAAAAAAAAAAAGAAAATGCATATCTCAGCTCCAAAGGGTGAGTTTTACTTAATGGAGAAACACTAAAGACATTCCTACTAATGTCAGAAATTTGACTAGGACACCCATTATCACCACTACTATTGAACACTATAGCATAGGTCTTAGCCAATCAGTTAGACAGGAGAAAGAACATAAAAATGTAAAAAAGCAAAAGGTAAAACCACTATTTGTAGATTATACAGTTTTATACCTAGAAAATTCAAAATAACCAACTCAAACAAATGGTCATGAGTCATAAAAAAACATACTCAATCCCACTCATAATAAGAAAAATGCAAATTAAAACCATACTGTGTTACCGTTCTCGCCTACCAGATTGTCAAAACCTCAAAGATTGCCAAACACCCTGTTGGTGAGGCTGTTGGGAAACAGGTGGTCTCAGACATTGCTGGGTAAAGGATAAAATTGTGCAATACCATATGGAGGACCATGGGTCAAGGTCTAAAGAAATTACTGATGGGTTTCCCCTCTTTGACTCCATAATCCCATTTCTAGGAATCTATTCCACTGATAGAGTTGCACAATACACAGTAGCCTCCAGACAGTGAGTCACTGTGGCAGTATTTGCAATAGAAGTCTGCAATCTCCCCAGGCGTGGAGCAATGAATCCCTGGCCGGATAAAGTGAGGTACTTTTCTGTGGAGGGCTGTACGGAGTGAGGAAAATCTCAATTTACTGGTCTGAGAGATCTCCAGAATATATTGTTGAGTACCTGGAGCAGATGCAACAATGTAGTCCTTTGAATAGGAAAATGAGGATGGCCCTGCTGGTGTGGCTCAGCAGTTGAGCATCAACCTATGGTATAAACCAGGGGGTCATGGTTTGATTTCCGGTCAGAGCACCTGCCCGGATTGTGGGCTTGATCCCCAGTAGGGGATGTGCAGGAGGCAGCCAATCAATGATTCTCTCATCATTGATGTTTCTATCTCTATCTCTCTCTCTGAAATCAATTATATTTGTGTGTGTGTGTGTGTGTGTGTGTGTGTGTGTGTGTGTATCTACACTAATAAAAGAATAAGATGCAAATTGACCATACCTCCATGATGCCCACCAGCCAATCAGGAGTGAGTATGCAAATTAACCCAACAGAGATTGTGGTTAATTTGCATATGCAGACAACGAGCGGGTGCAGGCAGGATGCTTGCATTGTCGCCATGGCAACAATGCAGGGTTCTGCACCAACCCAGACGCTCCAGACCTCTGGGCAGCGTGGGAAGGCGAAAAGACTGCTCCAGGCCAGAGCGAAAAGGCGGCTCCAGCCAGAGTGAAGGCGGTGCCGGCAGCCAGAGTAAGGAAGGCCCATTCTTGCATTCTTGCATTATAGATGTGACTAGAGTACCTTGCCTGTTATTTGCGGCTGAAAGCATCCAGTCCTATTCAGACTCCTCAAGTTAGAACTAATCACAATCCTCAGTTTAGAGATGAGGCCCGTGAAGCTCAGAGAAATTAGTGCATTTAGTAAGAACGTACCTTAAAGCCATAGTGAACCAGACCACGGCCAGAATCAGCGTGTTCATCCTGAAAGGCCCCAGCAGGCAGTACTGAGCATTATCCCAGACCTGAAACCCACACCAGACAACGGAGGTTAAAGGCAGGAACTGTGACTCAGCAGAACTCATTTCTAAGGGTTCCTAATGAATGGCCTAGGACAGTGGTTGGCAAACCGCTGCTTGTGAGCCACATGCGGCTCTCTGGCCCCTTGAGTGTGGCTCTTCCACAAAATACCACGGCCTGGACGAGTCTATTTTGAAGAAGTGGCGTTAGAAGTTTAAGTTTAAAATTTTTGGCTCTCAGAAAAAATTTCAATAGTTGTACTGTTGATATTTGGCTCTGTTGACTAATGAGTTTGCCGACCACTGGCCTAGGAAGCCATGGAGAGAATGGGCAATGTTATCTCCCACGAGTGGCAATCCTGTTCCAAGGAAAGCCTATTCTCTTCTTACTGGCAGGCCTCGACTTCTAACAGTCCCACAGCGTCTTCCCTGGAAACACAACAATATCCCATGGGTGTGATCAAAAGCACACTGAGTGGGCCCTGGCCGGTTTCGCTCAGTGGTTAGAGCATTGGCCCACAGACTGAAGATTCTCGGGTTTGATTCTGGTCAAGGACACCAGAATCCTTGGTTGTAGGCTCAATCCCCAGCCCTGGTCAGGGTGCATGTGGGAGGCAACCAATCGATGTGTCTCTCACATCAATGTTTCTCTCTCTGTCTCTCCCCCTCCTTTCCACTCTCTTTAAAAATCAATGGGAAAATATCCTCATGTGAGGATTAACACCGCCCCCCCCTGAAAAAAATGCACAGAATGGGGATTTCAAGCACTGAATATGCTTGAGTGCTGAGTCCTGCTCCCTGCCTGCAGGAATGGGTTGTTACTCCAAACATTAAAGGACCATGCACCAAGGTCACCAGTCTCAGCAGACCGGCCATCAGCTGCTTCGGTGCTCAACAGCTGGCTTGACTGTAGGAGCCACTTTTCTGCAGAAATGGCCTGGCCCTTTATGAAAACTTTCTCAGACATCACTAGCAAACCTCGGGGGGTGGGGGTAGGGGTGGGGGGCGGCCTTTATTTCACTCACTCCTTTCTTCTGATGGATTAAAGAGAAAATGCTAGAGAGAAGGATGTTTACTCAGATGACACATTTTTACCTACATTCAAAATCTCTGCCTTGGGAGGAAGTGCAAAGAAAAACTAAGATGTAAGAGAGTATGTGGCTCAAGGACTCACAGCAAGTGAGAGGTGGTCATGGGCTCAGACCCAAAGGTCCCCATGCAGGGCTGCTTCCTCCCCATCACACTGTCTTGGGTTGATGGGGATGTTCAAGACTTCTACTTTTTCCACTGAGGCTACAGCTTTCCACAGAGCCCCGCCTCTCAGCCACCACATGTCCCAGTCATACCTGCTTGAACGTGGTCTTGAATCTGACCAGGCAGCGCTGGTACCAAGTTCCTGTTGCGCTTTGGATCTCAAAGAACTCATCCATTTGCTTGGGAGTCTTGATGTGGGAAACCTGTAAAGCAAAGATGAGCTAGAGAATCTTACCCCTACTTTGTACCAGACTTTTCCATTTGTGGTTTCATGGAACTGACTTTATTAATGTATTGAGGTCAGAGGAGCCTGTGGTGACCCTCCAGTTCAGTGATGCTTAACCAAAGATGTGCACAGCATTTCTTCGGGATATTTATCCCACCGCAGACAAAAATGAATCAGTCGTATCCCTCAGTCAAGCCTTGAAGTTAATGGGTAATAATTCACTAAATTCCCATGTATGTCTGATTTTCCCACAATAGGGTTGACTCTACCTTGAAATTCACAAGTCTATCCTCAATGGTTATTAACATCACAGGAGTCTAGAACCCATGTAGGCAATAGTGTGTGTATGTGTGTGTGCGTGAGTGTATGTGTGTGCGTGTGTGTGTGTAAGTGTGTGTGTGTGTAATAGGGAAGTGGGGTTTGCTGTGTAGGACATTTTAAAAACACAACAGAACAACCCTAGCCAGTTTTGCTCAGTGATTAGAGAGCATTGGCCCATGAACTGATTCTGGGTTCAGATTCTGGTCAAGGGCACATCTCTCGGTTGCAGGCTCCATCCCCAGCCCAGTCGGGGTACATGTGGAAGGCAACCAATTGATGTGTCTCTCTCACATCTATGTTTCTCTCTCTGTATCTCTCGCCATCCCTTCCACAATCTCTAAAAAAAAAATCATTGGAAAAAAATCCTCAGATGAGGATAAAATAAAAAGCATGCTTATGGCCCTAGCTGGTTTGGCTTAGTGGAGAGAGCATTGGCCTGCGAACTGAGGGGTCCCAGGTTCGATACCGGTCAAGGGCAGGCTCAATCTCCAGTGGCGGTTGTGCAGAAGGCAGCCAATCAATGATTCTCTGTCATCATTGATCTATCTCTCTCTCTCTCTCTCTCTCTCTCTCTCTCTCTCTCTCTCTCTTTCTCTCTCTCTCTCTCCCTCTCCCTTCCTCTCTGAAAGCAATAAAAAAATATTTTTTAAAGAAGCATGCTTATGAACACTATGAGGTAACATATAGAATACTCATGAGAACTCTTAAGTAACACGTATTTGTGAATACATGCAATTATGTTACCTCCTCATGAATACAGCTAGTTTTTATCTTTCATTATTATTGGTACTGAAAAGGAAATCCATCAAAATGCAAAGAACTTATTACGATCAGAATGTCAGGGGTCTTACGCATCATAGACAAATTTTCTGGAGTGTGCTCACCTAACATTATTTGTCAGCAAACCAAACCAGAGAAGCCCCTGTTGCTGGCATAGGCGACCCCCCACTCACCGTGAACACCTTCTCCGGGGTCCCCTTAGCTCTCATGTTGGTGTCATGGACTTGCTTGAGAATCATCCAAGCTTCGTCATGTTTGCCCATCTGGTAAACCAAGGAAAGACAGGTGAGAAGCCCTTTGCTGATGAGTGCTGACACCTGAGTTTGAGGCGACGGGATGTGGACTTGTGACTATATAGGGCTTGTGAACGATGAGGACAGGTTTCTGTCCCCAGCGCACAGTGGAAGGATTATAAGGTTGTGCCTTCGAGATGTGAATGCTCAGTATTAACGTCATTTTGCACTGCAGCTACTGGAGCTGTAAGGTTGAACGGACTCCTGGGTGGAGGTCATTTAGTCACTGACAGGATAAAGCAAAGACACAGCATGGCATGAGTTGCACCGTGTCCCTCCCCCAAAAGATATGCTGAAGTCCTAACCCCAGGACCTCACAGTGTGACCTTTTTGGAAAAGGGATTGCAGCAGATGTAATTAGGATGAGGTCATTCTGGAGTAGGCGGGCCCCTAACCCATAGGACTGGGTCTTTATAAGAAGACAGCGTGTGAAGACACAGAGACACACAGGGAAGACACGTGTGATGACAAAGGCAGGGACTGGTGTGATAGAGCTTCGAACCAATTAAAAGAGGTGAGGCCCTGACCGGTTTGGCACAGTGGATAGAGCATCGGCCTGTGGACTCAAGGGTCCCAGGTTCGATTCCAGTCAAGGGCATGTACCTTGGTTGCGGGCACATCCCCAGTGGGGGGTGTGCAGGAGGCAGCTGATTGGTGTTTCTCTCTCATTGATGTTTCTGGCTCTCTCTCCTTCTCTGTAAAAAATCAATAAAATATATTTTAAAAAATAAAAATAAAATAATAAAAGAGGTGAGGAAGGATGCCCTTGGGGGCTCCAGAGGGAGTGTGGTCCTGCCCACACCTTGACTTTGGACTTTCAGCCTCCAGATGCTGAGACAACAAGTGTCCGTTCCTCTGAGCCACTCAGTTTGTGCTCCTTTGTTACAGCAGCTCCAGGACACTAATACACAGCAAAGGGTAACTTCTGAGATATCCCTGGTTAAAATCACTCCCTGCTGCCCAGCCGGTGTTGCTCAGTGGTTGAGCATTGACCTATGAACCAGGGGGTCACAGTTTGATTCCCGGTCAGAGCACATGCCTAGACTGCGGGCTCCATCCCCAGAAAGGGGCATTCAGGAGACAGCGGATCAATGATGCTCTCTCATCCTTGAAGTTTCTCTCTCTCTCTCCCTCTCCCTTCCTCTCTCTGAAATCAATAAAAATATATATTTTTTAAAAACCCACTCCCTGCTGCATCTGTCTCCTGGTCAGTGGGAAATTTCACTCTGAAGAAAGGTCAAGGAGGAGGCTCACAAGTGGACTCAGACTTGGGGCTGCAAGAGCCTGTGAGTCCTACTGCCCCTCTACCAGCCCAATCACGTCTGACCACTGCACGCAGAAGACCCCGAGGTGGAAGGCTCCAGGGACTCATCCCTCAGGACGCTGGGAGCTGCCTTTGGGTGAGGAGGGGTCCTGCATGGCTAAGAGTCCTGAAGCGACAAGCTTCAGCACAGATCTCCCAAGGAGAAATGTCACGCAGCTTTGCAGAGCCTCATTATCGGGACCCAGAGAGAGTGAGGGGCGGAAGCAACTCAGGAGGCCCCCTGCCCCTTGCCCAGCGCTGGGTGAGCTCCTGAGCCCCCTGCCTAGGCAGTCCATGAATCCAGGGCAAGCCACCATCACAGACAGCAAGCGAGGATGAGGGTCTAAGGGGCTGAGAACGCACAGCCAGCTCTGGGCGCTGTCCCACTGCCGCTCTGACTTGGGGCAGGGGCGCTGACTCACCTCCAGCAGAAACCGTGGGCTCTCGGGCATGAACCTCAGGGCCACCAAGGACACGGTGCAGGGCAGAGCGCAGACGATGACAAACACCCTCCAGCTGTGGTAGTGGTAGTGGGTGCCCATGCTGAAGCCCCAGCCTGCCAAGAAATGAGAGGGTGACACTCTCTTTGAGTGACCTTCAGGCACTGACTCTGCAACTGCAGGCCCAAGGGCATCGCCCGGAAAGTAGGTTCAAATGACCCCCCAGGAAGCAGGCTCAAGTGCAGACTCCCTGCTGTCCCCCTAAAGCTCTGAGCCCCAAGTCCGGGGTGAGCGCTAGAAGTCTGCATCCTGACAACCCCCTCGTGGGCCTGGCCTGACATTAACAGGGCCCCGGGTGAGGGCACAAACAGAGGCCACAGCCCATATTTCTATACATCCATTGAAAATTTTTTTAAATATATATTTATTGATTTCAGAGAGGAAAAGAGAGGAGAGGGAGGGAGAAACATCAATGATGAGAGAGAATATATATATATATATATATTAAAAAAAAGATATAGCCCTAGCTGGTTTGGCTCAGTGGATAGAGCATCAGCCTGCGGACTGAAGGGTCCCAGGTTCGATTCTGGTCAAGGGCATGTACCTTGGTTGTGGGCACATCCCCAGTGGGGAGTGTGCAGGAGGCAGCTGATTGATGTTTCTCTCTCATCGATGTTTCTAACTCTCTATCCCTTTCCCTTCCTCTCTGTAAAAAATCAATAAAATATATTTTAAAAAAAAAAAAAAAGATATGCCTGGAGCCTCCACTCGCTCAGAACACACACAGGACCACGTTTAAAACAAGGACACCAAGCCCTAGCCAGTTTGTACGGTGGTTAGAGCATGGGCCTGCGGACTGAAGGGTCCCGGGTTTGATTACTTCAAGAACACTTAACTTGATTGCAGGCTCAATTCCTAGCCCCAGTTGGGGTGCGTGAGAGAGGCAACCAGTGGATGTGTCTCTCTCACATCGATGTTTCTCTCTCTGTCTCTCCCCCTCCCTTTTACTCCCTCTAAAAATCAATGGAAAAAAATATCCTTGGGTGAGGATTAACAACAACAACAAAAAACAACAACAAAATGAGAGAAGTGTTGGCTAGCTTCAGGAGCAAGATGTCTGCTATCCCCATCACTCTGCAGGTCCTAAATCATGGCAAAGCCCTCACCCATCATCGGCGGTTTTCTGGAAATGATTTTGAAGGATGCTGATGGCATTTGTCACCCAGGATACACTCAAAAGACCTAATCAAATTCAAAACTGCTGCCTTCTCCCTACTTTACTCTTCACAAAACCAGCAGTGAAAGTTAACATTGCCAGGTCTCTGCCCAGAGAATCGACTTATCACAATTATCTGGATAATTAAATTGTCCCAGCTGACACCGAGACCTGGTCGTAAGAGCTGCTCTTGAGCCCTGGCTGGTTTGGCTCAGTGGATAGAGTGTCGCCCTGTGGCCTGAAGGGTCCCGGGTTCGATTCTGGTTGAGGGCACATGCCCGGGGTTGCGGGCTCGATCCCCAGTAAGGAGCGTGCAGGAGGCAGCCGATCCATGATTCTCTTTCATCATTGATGTTTCTATCCCTCTCTTCCTTTCCCTTCCTCTCTGAAATCAATACAAATATATATTTTTTTTAAAAAAAGAGCTGCTTTTGTCTACAAGAATCCTGCATAGGGGCTGGGGATTGTGAAGCAGCATCAGGATTTAAGGTCATGCCAGGGGCGTGACCTTGGCCAAGTCACCAACTTCTCTTGGCTTCTGTTGCATCATCTGTAACATGGAATTACCGGAGCCTCACTTGTTCAGGAGACCATGGCTGAAGGAGATTACAGGTGGAATTCTTTCAAATAAAAAAGAAGGGGAAAAGGAAAGGAAAGGCGAGAATTAGGGAGCAGGAAGGGGATGTGGGAGGGAGGGAAGGAGGACAGACTGTATTACTTCCTGAAACACATGTACTGAAATTAGCAAATGTGTCTCCAGTGTTGCAAGTTCTTTAGGAAGATCTCGGTCATACACAGGAACTGCGTGTGAGCATGGGGAATAGGCTGAGGACAGGAGATGTGTTTTGGATGCAGGTGCCATCGTAACAAGGGCCCCCGGGCGATTGAAGCCAGCGCACTCACCATAGTGTGGAATGATGCTCCAAGCCATGGCAGACGCATAGATGCCCCCGGTCATCCAGAAGATGCCCAACCAACTGAGGTGCTCCCCGCGCTTCTCCCGAGACAAGAATTCAGAGAAATAGGCAAACACAATGGGCAGAGCTCCACCAATACTGCAGTGGGGGAGGGCGGGGGAAGAGATGCCAGAAGGAAAGAATCAAGTCACACACTAAAAATGGTCACAGCAGAAACCGAGCGGCCTCTACCCCACCCCTAGGCTCTGTGGTGAAAGAACCAAGTGGATTTGAAAGACGGGTGGAGGCCCTAGCCAGATAGAGCATCAGCCTGCGAACAGAAGGGTCCTGGTTTGATTCTGGTCAAGAGCACGGATCTCAGTTGCAGGCTCCTCCCCGGCCCGGGACATGGTTGGGGGCGTGCAAGAGGCAACCAATAGATGTGTTTCTCTCACATCAATATTTCTCTCTCTGTCTTTTCCTCTCGCTTCCCCTTTCTCTAAAAAATCAATGGAAAAATATCCTCGGACGAGGATTTTTTTAAAAAGAAAGAAAGACTGCCGAAACCGGTTTGGCTCAGTGGATAGAGCGTCGGCCTGCGGACTGAAGGGTCCCGGGTTCGATTCCGGTCAAGGGCATGTACCTTGGTTGCGGACACATCCCCACTGGGTGTTGTGCAGGAGGCAGCTGATCGATGTTTCTCTCTCATCGATGTTTCTGGCTCTCTATCCCTCTCCCTTCCTCTCTGTAAAAAATCAATAAAATATATATATTAAAAAAAAAAAAAAAGAAAGAAAGAAAGACTGGCAGAGACAGGGTTATGTTATACTGACATTAACTGAGGGTAAGTTTCTAAGGGTAACTTCAATACAGTATCTTGGGAGTCAGACAAAAACCCAGTCCCGAGACTTTTTGGAGGTACCGCCCAGAGCTGGAGTTGCAGGAAAGACCGACCATTGTTCCAGGAGGGTCCAGCTGACGCGCCGAGACTACATACCCAATGCCTGAGATGAGTCGGCAGAAGAGGAAGGCTCCGTAACCCTGGACGAAGGAGGAGAGGGAGGCGAAGGAGGCGTTGAGGGCCAGAGACATGCTGAGGACTCTCTTTCTCCCCAGCTTATCAGCCAGGCCCCCCAGGACGAAGGCCCCCGACATCATTCCGAGGTAGACTATCATCCCTGTTGGGAAAGAGAGGGGAGGGGATGGAGAGAGAAGACAAACATTAGAGACCGGGCGATGTTTTGGAAAACCCAATGCCCCTTTTATTTTTTAATTTTGTTAAATCTTTATTGTTGAAAGTATTACATAGGTCCTTCTTTTCCCCCCATTAACCTCTTCCAGGCTGCTGCCATCCTTCCTCCGCCCCCAGGCCCTCACCACCCTGTTGTCTGTGTCCACAGGTTATGCATACATGCATACAAGTTCCCTGGTTGTTCTCTTCCCACCCACCCTCCCCTGCCTTCCCTCTGAGGTTCAACCGTCTGCTCCTGCTTCTATGATTCTTGCTCTATTTTTGATCATCTATTTATTTGGTTCATTAGGTTCCACCTATGAGTGAGATCATGTGATACTTATCTTTCTCTGACTGGCTGATTTCGCTCAGCATAATGCTCTCGAGGTCCATCCATGCTGTTGCAAATGGTAAGAGTCCTTTCTTTTTTATTGCCGCATAGTATCCCAATGTGTAAATGTACGATAGTTTTTTTATTCTCTCATCTGCTGATGGGCACGTAGGCTGTTTCCCAGACTTAGCTATAGTAAATTGTGTTGCTATGAACATAGGGGTGCATATATTCTTTCTGACTGGTGTTTCAGGTTTCTTAGGATATATTCCTAGAAGTGGGATGACTGGGTCAAATGGGAATTCCATTTTTAGTTTTCTGAGGAAACTCCATACTGTTCTCCACAGTGGCTGCACCCCACCAGCAGTGTACTAGGGTTCCCTTTTCTCCACAACCTCGCCAACACTTGTCGTTGGTTGATTTGTTGATGATAGCCATTCTGACAGGTGAACAGAATGAGGGGATCACTCATTGTTGTTTTGATTTGCATCTCTCAGATGATCAGTGACTTTGAGCATTTTTTCATATGTTTCTGGGCCTTCTGTATGTCCACTTTGGAGAAGTGTCTATTTAGGTCCTTGGCCCATATTTTAATTGGATTGTCCTCCTTTTGTTAAGGTGTATGAGTTCCCTATATATTTTGGAGATTAACCCCTTACCAGATATATCATTGACAAATACGTTCTCCCATGTAATGGGCCCTCTTATTATTTTGATGGTGGTTTATTTTGCAGTACAGAAGCTTTTTATTTTCATGTTTATTTTCTCCTTAGTTTCAATTGTCCTAGAAGATGCATATGTAAACATATTGCTATGAGAGATGTCTGAGATTTTGGTGCCTATGTTTTCTTCTAGGACTTCTATGGTTTCATGTCTTACATTTAAGTATTTTATCCATTTTGAGTTTACTTTTGTGTATGGTATAAGTTGGTGGTCTGGTTTCACTTTTCTGCATGTACCTGTCCAATTTCCCCAACACCTATTGAAGAGACTGTCTCTGCCCCAATGTATGCTCTTGCCTCCTTTGTCAATACTAATTGAGCGTAGCAGCTTGGACCATTTCTGGGGTCTCTGTTCTGTTCCATTGATCTATATGTCTGTTCTTGTACCAGTACCAGAATGTTCTGAGTACAGTGGCTTTGTAGTATATATAACTTGATATCTCATATTGTGATTCCTCTAACTTTGTTCTTCGTTCTTAAGATTGCTGCAGCTTGCCCTAAACGGTTTGGCTCAGAGGACAGAGCGTCAGCCTATGGACTGAAGGATCCCTCGATTCTGGTCAAGGGCATGTACCTTGGTTGCAGGCACATCCCCAGTATGTGCAGGAGGCAGCTGATCAATTTCTCTCTCATCAGTGTTTCTAACTCTCTATCCCTCTCCCTTCCTCTCTGTTAAAAATCAATAAAATATATTTTAAAAAAACAAATATTGCTGCAGCTATTCAGGGTCTTTTTGATTCCATATAAATTTTTGAAGTGTTTATTCTAGATCTGTGAAATATGCCATTGGTATTTTAATAGGGATTGCATTGAATCTACATATTGCTTTGGGTAATATGGACATTTTAAAGATGTTGATTCTATCAATCTCTGAACATGGTATATTCTTCCACTTGTTTATATCTTCCTCTATCTCTTTTTTCAATGTCCTGTAGTTTTCAGAGTACAGGTATTTTACCTCCTTGGTTAAATTTATTCCTAAGTATCTTAATTTTTTTGTTGCAATGGTAAATGGGAATGTTGATTTTTGGTTTTTGTTGTTGTTTTTTAGTTTCTCTTTCTGAGAGTTCATTATTGGTGTATAAAATGTTATGGATTTTTGGGAGTTAATTTTGTATCCTGCTATGTCTCCAAATTCATTTATTAAATCTAGTAGTTTTTTTTATGGAGTCTTTAGGGTTTTCTATGTACAGTATCATGTCATCTGCGAATAATGAGAGTTTTATCCCCTCCTTTCCAATTTGGATACCTTTTATTTCTTCTTCTTGTCTGATCACTATGGCCAGGACTTCCAGAACTATGTTGAACAAGAGTGGTGAAAGTGGGGATCCCTGTCTTGTTCCTGTTCTTAGGGGAAATGGTTTTAGTTTTTGACCATTGAGTATGATGTTGGCTGTAGGTTTGTCATATATGGCCTTTATTATGTTGAGGTATGTTCCCTCTAGTCCAGCGGTTCTCAACCTTTCTAATGCCGCGACCCTTTAATACAGTTCCTCATGTTGTGGTGACCCCCAACCACAAAATTATTTTCATTGCTACTTCATAACTGTAATTTTGCTGCTGTTATGAATCATAATGTAAATATCTGTGTTTTCCGATGGTCTTAGGCTCTGCAGCAGCAGTTCTCAACCTGTGGGTCGCGACAGGTCGCCTAAGACCATCAGAAAACACAGATATTTACATTACGATTCATAACAGTAGGAAAATTATAGTTATGAAGTAGCAATGGAAATAATTTTATGGTTGGGGGTCACCACAACATGAGGAACTGTATTAAAGGGTCGCGGCATTAAAAAGGTTGAGAACCACTGCTCTAGTCACACTTTGCTAAAAAATTTTATGAAAAAAGGGTGTTGGATTTTGTCGAATCCTTTTTCAGCATGGATTGATATAATCATGTGATTTTTGTCTTGCAATATGTTTATGTGCTGTATCACATTTATTGATTTGCAAATATTGTACCAGGCTTGCATCCCCAGAATAAATCCCACTGGTCATGATGTATGATCTTTTTAATGTATTTGCTGGATCCGGTTTGCTAAAATTTTGTTGAAGACTTTAGCATCTATGTTCATCAGGGATATTGGCCTGCAGTTCCCTTTCTTTACCACATCTTTATCTGGTTTTGGAATCAGGGTGATGCTGGCCTCATAGAAAGAGTTTGGAAGTGTCCCTTCCTCTTGAATTTTTTGGAATAGTTCGAGGAGTAGAGTTGTTAGTTCTTCTTTGAATATTTGGTCAAACTCCCTTGTGAATCTGTCTGGACTATGGCTTTTGCTTGCTAGGAGTTTTTTAATTACTGCTTCAATTTCATCAGTAGCTATTCTGATTCTTCCTGATTGAGTTTTGGAAAATTGTTTTTTCCTAGGAATATGTCCATTTCATCCAGGTTGTCCAGTTTGTTGGAATAAAATGGTTCATAGTATTTTATTACAATCCTTTGTATTTCTTTGGGGTCAGTTGTTACTTCACCTCTTTCGTTTCTGATTTTGTTTATTTGGGTCCTCTCTTTTTGTTTCCTGGTGAGCCTGGCTAGAGGCTCATCAATCTTATTTATCCTTTCGAAGAACCAGCTCTTGGCTTTATTGATCTTTTGTATTGTTTTTGTCGTTGTTGTTTGTTTTTTGGTCTCTACGGCATTTATGTCTGTTATGATCTTTATTATTTCCTTCCTTCTACTTGTTCTGGGCTTTTCTTCTTCTCTTTCTAATTTTTTAAGTTGTAGTTTTAGACAACTTATTACCAGTTTCTCTTATTATTTTTAGGTAGTCCTGTACTGCTATGAACTTCCTTCTCAGTACTGCTTTCACTGTGTCCCACAGATTTTGGATTGTTGTATGTTCATTTTCATTTTTTTCCAGGATGTTTTTTTATTTCTTCTTTGCTCTCTTTGGTGACCCATTCATTGTTTAATAGCATGCTATTTAGCCTCCATGTATTTGATTGTTTTTGAGTATTTTTATTGTAGCTGATTTCTAATTTCATGCCATTGTGGTCTGAGAAGATGCTTGATATGGTTTCAACCTTCTTGAATTTGTAGAGACTTAGTTTGTGTCCTAACATGTGGTCTATATTTGAAAATGTCCCATGTGCACTTGAGAAGAATGTAAATTTTATACCTTCGGGGTAGAATGTCCTGAAGATGTCAATTAGTTCCATCTGTTCAAGGGTATCATTTAGGATTGCTGTTTCCTTGTTGATACTTTGCCTAGAACAGTGGTCGGCAAACTGCAGCTCACGAGCCACATGCGGCTCGCGAGCCACGGTTTGCCGCTCTGTTGACAAATGAGTTTGTCGACCACAGGCCTAGAAAATGTAGCCAGTGATGTTATTAGGGTATAAAGTCCCCTACCATGATTGTATTGCTATCCATCTCTCCCTTGATATCCTCCAGAAGTTTTTTATTTTTTAATATATTCGTATGCTCCTGTATTTGGGTGCATATGTGTTTGCCAGAGTTATAGCCTCTTGTATCAATCCCTTTAAGTATTATGAAGTGGCCTTCCTTATCTCTTGTTATGGCCTTCACTTTGAAGTCTATTTTGTCAGATATAAGTATTGCTACCCCAGCTTTTTTTTTTTTAATCATTTCTATTTGCCTGAAACATTTTTTTGCCATCTCTTCACTTTCAGTTTGTGTGAGTTCTTTGTTCTAAGGTGGGTCTCTTGTAGACAGCATATATATGGATCATGTTTCCTTATCCATTCAGCTACCCTATGTCTTTTGAATGGAGCATTTAATCCATTTACATTTAAGGTTATTATTGATAGGTACTTGTTTTTTGCCTTTTTTATTCTTTATGCCTATATTCCTTTTCCTCTTTCTATTTCTTTTTTTTATAACAGTCCCTTTAGCATTTCTTGCATTGCTGGCTTGGTGGTAATAAACTCCCTTCGTCTGTTTTTGTCTGCAAAGCTCCTGATTTCACCTTCAATTTTGAATGATAGCCTTGATGGATATAGTATTCTTGGATTCAGTCCCTTGCTTTGCATCAGTTTCTATACTTCATTCCATTCCTTTCTGACCTGATGTGTGTCTGTTGAGAAATTAGTTGATAGTCTAATGGGAGATCCCTTGTGGGTAACTTTCTGTCTCTCTCTGGCAGCCTTTGAGATTCTTACTTTGTTGCTGACATTTGCCAATTTAATTACAATGTGTCTTGGTGTCTGTCTTTTTGGGTTCATTTTATTTGGGACTCTCTGTGCTTCTTGGACTTGTGTGACTCTTTTCTTCCCCAAGTCAGGGAAATTTTCTGTCATTATTTCTTCAAACAGGTTTTCTATTCCTTGCTCAGCTTCCTCTTCTTCTGGCACCCCTATTATGCAAATGTTGTTTCATTTCAAGTTATCCCAAAGCTCCCTCAGACGCTCCACCTGCTTTTTAATTGTTTTCCAGTTGCTGCTCTGCTTGGATGCTTTTTTCTACCTTGTTTTCTAATTCGCTGATTAGGTCCTCAGCTTCTTCTAGTCTACTGTTGAAACTTTCCACTGTGTTCTTTATTGCAGCTATGTCATTCTTCATTTGCTCTTGATTCTTACACATGTTGGTTAATTTCTTATCCAGATGTTTGAGCATCCTTATAACCATTACTCTGAAAACTGTAGAAAAGTATTTGAAAACACTTAGAATTCACTGCTAAACTTTTGCAAACTGTGTATAAAAGTGTTTGAAAACAGTTAGAATTCACTTCTAAAGAGCTGCAAACTGTGTAGAGCAGTGTTTGAAAACACTTAGAATTCACGTTTAACAGAGCTGTCAGTTGTGTAGGAAAGTATTTGAAAACACTTAGAATTCATTCTTACTGCATTGGATTTCAGTAAACTGTTTCACCACAGTTATAATTACTAAATGATACATATCCTAATGGTGTGATGAATGCTCCAGCAAGCTCCCCAGGTGAATGAAATTATATTACAGTATTTCACAGAAGTTAACAGCTTTCCACACACTGGGTTAACCTATGTATTCCTTCAAAGTGTGGACCATCTTACCAATAGACAAAGCATGTATTTACTCTATGATAACGTATAAACAATATATTCATAAACACTACTAGCTAACTCTGTCTGAAACACTGTCGTTTTCATGTTTTAAAAAGCTACGCATTGCGTAAGAAAGTGTTTCCAAACACGTAGACTCCTCGTTTTAAAGAGGGGGCACTGTGTAGAAAAGTGTTTGAAAACACTGTATTCTTGATTTAAGAGGTGCTTATTGTTTAAGAAAGTGGAAGCACTTGGTATTCTTGTTTTAAGGAGTGTGTTTTGTGTGTGAAAGTGTTTGAGAACAGTAATAATTACTGTTTTAAAAAATGCTCATTGGTTAGGAAAGTGTTTGAAAACATTGCACCTAATCCCTCACTATCATGCTGTTCTCAGAATTTCCACAAGAGGGCTCTGTTGCACCTAATCCCATATTAGGGTGCTGTTCTAAAAAAATAAAAGAAGATGAAAAAGAAAAAAATATCCTGGGATGAGGATTAAAAATAAATAAACAAACAATAACCAAAAAACTACTAAAATTGTGTTGGTGTTTAAAAGCTCCAGTTGACAGCCTTGCTTCTCAAATCATTTCTTCTGGTTGTGTGTATTCAATGCCTTTTCCCCCCAGGGATAATTCTTTATGCAGATTTAAAATTTTTTATCCTAATTTTATTTGTAATGGCTCTGTATCAGAGGCCAGCAAACTACAGCCTATAGGATAAACCCTACCCACTGTCTTTTTCTGTAAATAAAGTTTTATTAGAACACAGGTACGCCCACTTGTTTACATAAGGTCTAAGGCTGCTTTTGTGCTACAGAGGCAGAGTTGATTAGTGGTGACAGAGACCATCTGGGCCCACAACGCCTACAATATTTACTATCTGGGCCTTTAGAAAACATGTTTGCCACCACTGCTAGAAAGCAAGTACTGGGGACCAGAATAGCACAGGTATTTCATAACCTGTCATAAGTCTCTGTGTTTGTTAATACCTGCTCTATGTAAGCTCATTGAGAGGCAAGGATTGTGTCTGTCTAGTTCCTTATTTTCTCCCCAGGGGATGAACACAGGGATGAGCACATGGAATACAAGTAGCAAATATTTGTTGAATGAATAAACTAAGTTGCTAGATAGATTTTTAGTTCTTGGGGGCCTTTAAGTAGGTTTCAGTCTTGAGTCAGAACCTGACTCCTAGTAAGCTTTCAATAACTGTATGTTTGCTAAAGGATCCATTGCATAGCCTCTACATTTGGAGAACGAATGGGTTTTGCAGGACATTTAATGACCAGGACAAATCCTTATCCATATTCTGATGAATCTCTTCTCTGCCACATTCCTTTCTCAAATTTCACAGAATCCTTGCTGCATCCAAGACCTGATGGATGACACCGGCTCTGAGGGTGCTCGCCTCATTGATTTGCAAAGCTGGGTCTCCACCCTACAGAATCCATCTGTGCTTTACCACGTGACTCTCAATAGCCTGCAGGGCTCCGTGGGTGTGCTCAGCCCAGCATCGATTCCCAAGACATGTGGGCATTGGGCCTACTCACACTTGCATACAAGAGAAACCAGCAGCGGAGTGGATTCTGGAAGGACACAGAGGAAAGCACAGAGTGGAAGAGATCTTGGCCTGCCACTCACAAAACGTATTTGTCACTTGGATATAGAAAATGGTTTCATATGAAGGAGAGAGAGCTCGACCAGCATGGCTCAGTGGTTGAGCATTGACCTATGAACCAGGAAGTCACGGTTTGATTCCCGGTCAGGACACATGCCCCGTTGCAGACTCAATCCCCAGGAAGAGGCATGCAGGAAGCAGCCAATCAATGATTCTCTCTCATCATTGATGTTTCTATCTCTCTGTCCCGCTCCCTTCCTCTCTGAAATGAATAAAAATATATACATTAATATGAAGGAGAGGGAACTCAGACTCTCAATGAGGGCACAAGATTTGGAAAAAGAACTAAGAGCTTGCCCTAGCCAGTTCTGCTCAGTGGGTAGAGCACCGGCCCGAGGACTGAAGGGTCCCAGGTTTGATTCTAGTCAAGGGCACATATGGGAGACAACTAATTGATGTTTCTCTCTCTCTCGCACATCCATGTTTCTCTCTGTGTGTCTCCCCCTCTCCTGTCCACTCTCTCTAAAAATCAATGGAAAAATACCCTCGGGTGTGGATTAACAACAACAACAAAAAAAGAACTAAGAGCTTAAGTATCAAACAAAATTGAGTAGAATTCCAAGCGCCAATACTCATTAGCTGTCTAAATGTGAGCCAATTAATGAATTTCTCTAAGATAAAAAAACACCTTCATGGCAAATTGTGTGTCAAATGATGAGGTTGAAAGGATATTACGACAGACTTAAGGTGCCTACCACTGACAGGTGCTACATAAATGTACTGTTCTTTCCCCTTCATATTTTAATGCCAGGAAGAGAATGATCTTTGGAAATTTCCACTTACCAAGCATTCCTTTCTTGGAACTGGACAGACACATGTCCTTCTCTGCACTAGGCAGGGCAAAACTCACCACAAACACCTCCACCCCATCAGCCATCAGGGCCAAACCCAAGACGAAAAAGAGGATCCACTGGAAGCGCCCGTGGCCACACTCGTCCATGATGGTCTCATACTGATGAGCCAACTGCTCCTCATCTTCCATCCTTTCAGCCATCAGGTCTGCCTGGCCCCGAAGGTCATCCTCCCTGGAGGACGCCATCTTGGTCTTCTTGGCCTTGACATCATCCGGGTGAGGGATGCCCTGGTACTCCCCCTCATAGATCTCATCCTCCTCGTCATGGCCTTCGGTAACATCACTCTGTGCATCCTCCTCCGGGTTGGACTCATTGCCGGGATAGTAGCCATCAGTGTGGGCATAGCCCTCATAGCTGTCCTGATATTTGTAATTATCCATTCCTTGGTTCCGCAACTGCCTGGTCACCTCTCAAGCTATATCTTATTCACTGTTGTCTCTACGTTTGGGCAGTTTCAATAACCATCATCCATTCTATGTGCAGAGGTTTAAATGTAGAATGTGTTTGTGTGACTTCTTAGGTAAAATGTAACACCTGTATTCTCCCTCTATGTCCCTCAATTAGAGCAGATTGGTGCAAGGCAAACCTAAGTATCCTTTTGCACTCAATGTCTATTGGAAGTCTGAAAATTTTCAAATTCTGGTCTGTCTCCTTCAGAGACCCAGAGATGTTGTGTTTTGGTGTGGGGGGGTGCGCGTTGATTAGAAATTGGTCCAGCTGGGTTCCTCAACAAGGTGCTGGCAGGAACTGGCAGCTTACTGACTGGCCTGATTCGTTCTGTTACTGAAGGTGATGGCCTGGAAGTACAAAGAGAAAGAGAAGAGGATTACAAACTGCTAAAAGTCTCACAAACACTCTCAGAATTAAACATATTTACTAATGCCAGTGCTTCATGTGGAAAGTGTAGGAAATCTTGATGAGACATTCAGATTCATGGTGAATGAATGAGGATTGAATCAGTGAGACAACGAATAAGGGGAGAAAGAACAGGGTCAGAGAAGCCCTTTGAAGTGTTGATTCACCCATAAAAGGGGTCAAATCTTGTATAAGAATGAAACAGCCCGGCCAGTGTAGCTCAGTAACTGAGGGTCAACCTATGAACCAGGAGGTCATGGTTTGATTCCTGGTCAGGGCACATGCCCGGGTTGGGGGCTGGATCCCCAGTAGGGAGCATGCAGGAGGCAGCCGATCAGCGATTCGCTCTCATCATTAATGTTTCTCTCTGTCCCTTTCCCTTTCTCTCGGAAATCAATAAAAATATATTTTTAAAAATCAAAATAAATTTGATTTCAAAGAGGTTTTTGTTTTGTGTTTTTTTTTCTGATATGTCTTTGAGTTAACATTCAACTGGATGGACAGAACATCTGTTTCAAAAGAAAGCTCCAGGGACAGGACAGAATAATTTCCAATATCAGATCTCTTTTAAAATGAAAGAAACTTTTATGAATATTTATTGTCATCAAAGTGGACCCGGAATAATTTTATTATACTGACATTAATAGATCCAGTATATATGTCTGTTCTCTTGGGTAGATTTATGCAAAATAGTCTGAGAAATCTTAAGACACCGTGGTGACATTTTGACTTTGAGCTTTTAAGCAAACATGTGAGGAGATGAAAGGTATTTGCTTCTGACTGCTTGAATTTTGAATAAAGTGGTGAAGGTCAGATAGATAAATTGGATGCCAATGATAAAATGGAACATATGGCTTTGAAGTAGCGAATAAGTCATGAATCGGCACTTTTCAAGCTCACAAAGAAGCACCTGACCAGCAGTGGAAAAAAACAAGCTAAAGAAGAGAGAAACTGGGGAACAAAAAGTCCTGGGGTGATGGATCAGAAGTCAGTGTAGGCTCCAAGAGCAGGACCTTGGGGAAAACGTGAAGAGAAAGGGATATTTTATTATTTATTATTTTTTAAGATAAAATATTTTTATTTTTTAAATAATTCTTTATTGTTGAAAGTGTTACATATGTCCCCTTTTTTCCCCCCATTGGCCCCCTCCAGCCCGCCCCTGCCCCAGGCCGTCACCAACCCATTGTCTGTGTCCATGGGCCATGCATCTATGCATGCAAGATTGAGAAAGGGGTATTTTAGAGAGCATTACCAAAGCAAATTTTTCCCACCCAAGGAATAAATCTAACCCTAACGTTAACAATAACAGTAATACTAACCCATCAAACCTCACAATATCTGACATCCATTGCTCATGATGCCCAGGTAAGGTGCTAATAGGTAGCATTTATTGAAAAGTCACTATGTGCCAAGCATTGTGCTAAGCATTTTATGAGCTTTCTTTAATTCTTAAGCTTTGGAGGTGGGAATCACTATCATCCCCATTTTTCACATGAGAAAACAAAAGTGCTGAAAAACTAAACAACTTGCCGAAGGACATGTAGCAAATCAACGGGGGTGCCCAGATACAAACCCAGAAATGTGACTCAAAACCCATGCTCTTCACTAAAAAACTGTACTTTGGTATCCACAATAGAATAAATTGCTTGAAAGTTGAACAAAAATTTGCATACAGTTCAACCTAATATACTTTTAGATTTAAGGTCTTAAAAATGCCTATAGGAGAAACCAATATGGCGGCATAGGTAAACACCTGAACTTGCTGCCTCACACAACAACTTCAAAACTACAACTAAAAGACAAAACAGACATCATCCAGAACCACAGGAAGACTGGCTGAGTGGAAATTCTACAACTAGAAGGAAAGAGAAAAGCACACTGAGACTCAGAGGAGGTGCGGAAGGCAGAGGTGCAGAAGGCAGAGGTACGGAGGCGCGCATGCAGAGAGGGCTGGCAACTGAGTACGCAGCTGGCTTTTTCAAGCCAGAGGGAGACACAAGCTCCCAACTGCTCTGAACTCCAGTTCCAGGCGAGACTCAGGGGACCCAGACTCATACAGTGAGAAACTGGACTGTCTGGCAGCAGGCGGAACTCGAGGGCAGCTTTCTCTCAGAGGTGCTTGCAGCGATTACCACAGGACACTGAGACCCGGGGCCTCTTAGGGCAGGGCTGATGGGAAGCCATTGCTGTTTGCTCTGCCCTGAGACTCTGCTCCATCCAAGCTGTGCACAGAGGCTTTTGCATATGAATGGCCTGGTCCTTTGAAATCTAAACTTACCTATCAAATTGCAGCTGAGTCAGAGAGACCCAGAACATCCAAAGAAGGTCCAACGCCCCACAGCAGCTTGCATTGTTTCACAGCTGGGCCTCATCTGGGCACCTCCAAAACCCAAACAAAGAAGAGGAATCTGCAGATCTCTTCATAGCTCCTGCTGGGTGGCCTCAGGCAGAGGCTAAATTGGATCTCCTTGGAGATCCAAGAGCCAGTGTACCCAAGGGTCAGAGTAGGACCATCCAGATTACAACTCCTCGGATCCATAAGGGACACACTCAGGGGGCAGACTCGGTGAGCACCAAAGCCCCACTGAAGCAAGTCTTGCCTCATAAGGGTGTCTCCAGCACAGAAGTTCTCCCAGCACAGACACAGCTGATCCTCACAGCCAATTGGCCTGGAGGTCAATTCCTCCCAGTGATACCAACAACAATCAAGGCTTATCTATAACAAGACTGTGCACACAGCCCACAAAGGGGTGCACCAAGAGTGTCCACCTCAGGTAACTAGGGAGGCTGAGCAACTGGGCCCTATAGGACACCTAGCACACAAAGCCACTCTATCAACTCAGGGAAGCAGCCAAAATGCAGAGACAAAGAAACAGATCACAAATGAAAGAAATGGAGGAAAGCAAACGACTGGATATAAAATTCAAAACCACGGTTATAAGGTTTTTTCAAGAATTTTCTAGAAAAGGCCAATAAATTTAGTGAGACCCTAAAGGATATGAAAAAGGACCAACTAGAAATTAAGCATACACTGACTGAAATAAAAAATAATATACAGAGATCCAACAGCAGACTAGAGGATCGCAAGAATCAAGTCAAAGATTTGAAATACAAAGAAGCAAAAAATACCCAACTGGAAAAGCCAAAAGAAAAAAGAATCCAAAAATATGAAGATAGTGTAAGGAGCCTCTGGGACATCTTCAAGCATACCAACATCCAAATTATGGGGGTGCCAGAAGAAGTGAGAGAGCAAGATACTGAAAACCTATTTGAAGAAATAAGGACCGAAAACTTCCCCCACCTCGTGAAAGAAATAGACTTACAAGTCCAGGAAGCTCAGAGAACCCCAAATAAAGGGAATCCAAAGAGGACCACACCAAGACACATCATAATTAAAATGCCAAGAGCTAAAGACAAAGAGAGAATATTAAAAGCAGCAAGAGAAAAACAGTTAGTTACCTACAAGGGAACACCCATATGACTGTCAGCTGATTTCTCAACAGAAATTATGCAGGCCAGACGGGAGTGGCAAGAAATATTCAAAGTGATGAATAGCAAGAACCAACAACCAAGATTACTCTACCCAGCAAAGCTATCATTCAGAATTGAAGGTCAGATAAAGAGCTTCACAGATAAGAAAAAGCTAAAGGAGTTCATCAACACCAAACCAGTATTATATGAAATGCTGAAAGGTATTCTGTAAGAAGAGGAAGAAGAAGAAAAAAGTAAAGATAAAAATTATGAACAACAGATACATATCTATCAACAAGTGAATCTAAAAATCAAGTGAATAAAAAATCTGATGAACAGAATAATCTGGTGAATATAATAGAATCAGGGGCATAGAAAGGGAGTGGACTGACAATCCTCCGGGGGGTGCCGGAAGAGACTGGACAAAAATCATACACCTATGGATGAGGACAGTGTGGGGGGTGGGGGGGTGGGGTTAGGGCAGAGGGTGGAGTGGGAACCGGGTGGAAGGGAGCTATGGGGGAATAAAAAGAGGAACCACTGTAATAATCTGAACAATAAAGATTTTTTTAATGCCTATAATGTAAATATACATTTACTAGAGGCCCAGTGCATGAAATTTGTGCACTGGGGGGAGGGGGGGTATCCCTCAGCCTGGCCTGTGCCCTCTAGCAGTCCAGGAGCCCTCGGGGGATGTCCAACTGACAGCTTAGGCCCGCTCCCCATGGGCAGTTGGACATCCTTAGCGCTGCCACCTCTCATGACATGTGACCATCCATCTAAGCGCCATCTAAGCACCGCTGCTGCGCTCGCCAGCCAGGACCCAGCTTCTGCATTGAGCATCTTCCCCCTGGTGGTCAGTGCACATTATAGTGACTGGTCATTCCACCATTCGGTCAATTTGCATATTAGCCTTTTATTATATAGGATACCTCTCTCTCTGTCTCTAATGTGCAGCCCCACTTCCTTCAATACTAAAATCTCATATCATGAACCATTCAGATTCTCACCAAGCCTTTCCTTTAAAAAAAAAAAAAATATATATATATATATATATATATATATTTTATTGATTTTTTACAGAGAGGAAGGGAGAGGGAGAGTTAGAAACATCAATGAGAGAGAAACATCGATCAGCTGCTTCCTGCACACCCCCTACTGGGGATGTGCCCGCAACCAAGGTACATGCCCTTGACCGGAATCAAACCTGGGACCCTTCAGTCCACAGGCCGACGCTCTATCCACTGAGCCAAACCGGTTAGGGCACCAAGCCTTTCCTTGCTTAGAACCGACATCACAGGATTGTCCCACAACCCTGGGGATAAGAATCCTGTAGCATCAGAAACTGTCTTTTTTTTTTTTTTTTCCATCAGTTTTGGGAACTGTCTTAACCTAGGTAGTGTTTTCTTCCTTTAAGCGCTGCTTCTGAGTAGCCTAAGGCTTTTTTTAAGTTTTATTTTAGCTCCTTATCTTTAAATAATGACTCACCCAATTAACCCATTACATAAATAATGGACAAGTGGAATAATCCATTTGACGACCATCTTGAGGTTGTTACTTCTCTGAGTAGAGGGGTTGTCATCTGTCACTTTTTCCATGTGGGAGTTATGGTTGAACATTTATTGGGTTATTTTTAAAGTAATGTAAGAAAATTCATAGCATCTGGTCTCTTAGAACCAGAGAGAATTTAGTTCAAGCTGGATTATAAGTCTCTGCAATCTCTCTATCGAGAGAGAGAGAGAGAGAGAGAGAGAAAGAGAGAGAGAGACAGAGAGAGAGAGAGAGAGGGAGAGGTGTATATATATATGTATATTTACATTATAGGCATTTTTAAGATCTTAAATAAACACTGAAATTTTGCACTTTCTTCTTTCATTTTGAAATACTTACACATCTAAAATGTAAGATTGTCTAGAACCACCTATGACTGGCCTTGTGATTTTAAAAATGCATTCAAACTAAAAACACACTGACACTTCAAAATAAATGCAATTGAGAGAAGCAGGCTTGTATAGAACAGAGGCGGCGGCTTCTCCTAGGGTTGATTTAAAGCAAGTTCAAGTCCCTCCTTTCGGAAACCTCTCATGACATGTGACCATCCATCTAAGCGCCATTGTGATGGAAGACCTGCTGTGCTTCACGTCCTGCGCTAAATGTAGTGCCTCCCATTGTGGCAGGCACACAGCCAGTGCTCACTTAGTATTTGCTGAGCGTATGCAATACATGAATAACTGAATAGAAGGGACCTCAACAAGCTCGAAATCTAGACGTTCCTATTTCAAGTGTCTGAAATAAGATGATGAAACCTGGATCAGTTCCATCGGTAATGATAGCCCTGCTGATGCTGAAGGCCCTGGCCGTGAACTTGATTCCTTTGTGGGCCGGTCAGCTTTGGTGATTCTGAGCCACCACACTGAGCGATACACCCGGCTGGGCCATCTCTCACGTGTGTGCCACTGACCGCAGGGGCATCACGTAAGATGGGTCAACACAGAGTCATACCTGGATAAACTAGTCCAACTGCCTGTTCTCAGAGGACAGGAGCGTCTCTTTGGGTCTTTCATTTAAGGAGTTCCTCTACCGCCTTTAAAAATGCCATTTGTGCCCTAACCGGTTTGGCTCAGTGGATAAAGCATCAGCCTGTGGACAGAAAGGCCCCAGGTTCGATTCCGGTCAAGGGCATGTACCTTGGTTGCGGGCACATCCCCAGTAGGAGGTGTGCAGGAGGCAGCTGATTGATGTTTCTCTCTCATCGATGTTTCTAACTCTCTATCCCTCTCCCTTCCTCTCTGTAAAAAATCAATAAAATATATATTTTTTAAAATGCCATTTGTGAAGGGGGAAAGCCACAATTCTGTTAGGTATCAGTTAACCATGAACCAGGCTCAGAGAATACAGAGCTGTCAAGTTTGGAAACCGTCACGGAGAATTATCATTCATTTGTATATCCAGGGGCCCTAAGATTTGTGCTATTGCCTAATGTTTGTTGACACATTCAACAGCCTCTTTTGAGCACCTACGGGGTGCCAGGCACTGGGCAAGGCTGGAGAGATCCTGCCCCCATATAGTCTATAGTCCAGGCAGCATTGATATTACAAATATATAATCCTATAGAAGCCAAGAAGAAGGCATCATTTACAGTAACTTACCAAGGACTTTACCTGGTAGTCCTCAATAAAGACTTCCCTAAGGAGGTGGCCTTTGAGGTGAGAGCTGAAGGCTAAAAATTAGCTAACAAATAGCTATGATCAGCCCTAACCAGTTTGGCTCAGTGGATAGAGCGTCAGCCTGCGGACTGAAGGGTCCCAGGTTCGATTCCGATCAAGGGCATGTACCTTGGTTGTGGGCACATCCCCAGTAGGGGGTGTGCAGAAGGCAGCTGATCGATGTTTCTCTCTCATTGATGTTTCAAACTCTCTATCCCTCTTCCTTCCTCTCTGTAAAAAAATCAATAATATATATATATATGATCATCCTATAATCCTCATTCCAAAGTGGGATTAAATTACCTAAACATGGGGAAAGATGGCCTTCACTTATACTACCCAGATACTGCAGTTTGATTTCCTGTTGTGAACTACTGAATTATCCAGTATTGAATCAAAGTAATTGACCAGAAAAATATTTTTGTCTTAATTACATAGACATTTCATGAAAAGTAGATAAATAAGAACTGTATATGCATCTGATTGAGCCCTGGCTGGCATGGCTAAGTGGTTAGAGCATCAGCCTTGAAACCCAAAGGTCCCAGGTTCAATTCTGATCAAGGGCATGTACTGGATTGCAGGTTCTTCACCCTGGTTGGGGTGCGTGCAGGAGGCAACCAATTGATGTGGCTTTCTTACATTGATATTCCTCTCTCTCTCTCTCTCTCTCTCTTTCTCTCCTTCCTCCTCCCTTTCACTCTCTCTAAAATCAATGGAAGAAGTATCCTCTAGGATTAACAACAACAACAAATATAGCTGATCGGGTTCTCCACCTCCGTTGGTGCACCTGCATCCGTTTTTAATATCCAGGTTAAGAATTGACTTATAGGTCAAAACTTTGAGGCATAGTTCTCCAAAACTCTCCACACAATATAGTAGATTCCACCATAGGTTGTTTCCTTGCTTGTAAGAATATCTTCTAGCCTTAGCTGGTTTTGCTCAGTGGATAGAGCATTGACCTACGGAATGAACGGTCCCAGGTTTGATTCTGGTCGATGGCACATGCCTGGGTTGCATGTTCGGTCCCCAGTGTGGGGTGTGCAGGAGGCAGCCGATCAATGATTTTCTCTCATCATCGATGTTTCTATCTCTCTCTCCATCTCCCTTCCTCTCTGAAATCAATAAAAATACGTATTTTTTAAAAAGCAGTAGGCATAGGGCATGATTACCCACCATGGCCTGCCCAGTTAGGAATTTATGATCAGATCACCCTGTAGAGCTATTCTCCCTTCCTCTCTGAAATCAATAAAAAATATATTTTGAAAAAAAAAAGCATGTCTTCTGGCCTTCCCCATAGACTCAGTTCTACCACTGAATCACTTTTATTGCACTTCACAATCACTTTGCTGTGCAACTGCCCAGACATTCATCCAGAGGACAAAGGAAATGAAAGCCCAGCCCCAGAGCTGCGTGAATGGCAATGAGCAAACAGATCAAAGGAGTAAAGAAGCCACAGCCACATTCGCTTGTGATTAACAGGAAAACAGAGCGGGAGGAAAATGACTATTTGCCAAGGACAGGATGGAACTCAAACTGAATTTTCCTCCTGGCCTTTGAAAATGTTGACATTTTCATCTGCTCATCATTTCAACATGTCTTATTTTCACAACTTGCTTAACGCCCTAGATTACTGCTTGGGCCCACCCCCCCCCCCCAAAAAAAAAAACACAAAAAACACCACCCAATACCATCAGGACTTATTTAATTGCTGGTCTTGTTAAGAAGATACTATATTGTCTGACCTGTGAACCAGAAGGTCACGGTTCGATTTCCAGTCAGGGCAATCAGATTGCTATTTTGGAAAGACAATTCAAAGAGGAGGTGGATCAAGGAGGCAATGATAACTTCAGTCATCTCCATTTTTTAAAAATATTTTGTTGATTTTTTTACAGAGAGGAAGGGAGATGGACAGAGAGTTTGAAACATCGATTAGAGAGAAACATCGATCAGCTGCCTCCTGCACACCCCCTACTGGGGATGTGCCCGCTACCAAGGTACATGCCCTTGACCGGAATCAAACCTGGGACCCTTCAGTCCACAGGCCAACGCTCTATCCACTGAGCCAAACCAGTTAGGGCCATCTCCATTTTTGATCCATGGAGCAAGGAAGATTCACAAACAGCCAAGCACTTTTATTTATTTTTTATTTTTTTATTTTTTTATAATACGCTTTTATCTATTTCAGAGAGAGGGGAAGGTGAAGGAAGAGAAAGAAACATTGATGAGAGAGAGAAATATCCATCAGTTGCCTCTTTCATGTCCCCCACTGGGGATCCAGCCTGCAACCTGGGTCCTAACTGGGAATCAACCCGCAACCTCTCGGTGCCTGGGACGACGCTCCACCCACTGAGCCAGACCTGCCAGGGCAACACCCAAGCACTTGAAAACTCTCACAGGAACGTAGCTAATTCACCGAGTTTTGTCAAAATGCCCAGAGAAAAGAGAGCACACACACCCACGAAACTCGTCTGCGTGGGTGAAGCACAGGATTTTTCATGAGAGCCGGAGATTGCTCTCAGGAACGCCGCAGCAATCCATGTACATCAAGAGGAGAGATGATGGCCATTTAAGCGGACTCTGTGTGCTTTATGACTGTAGGCACAGCCTCTGAGCCCATTCCCAGCACATGTTCGGGGAAAATTAGCTGCCAACTTGATACACGACCCAAACCAGCAGACCAGGGCAGTGGAGAGCATCTGACATCAACTGCAATCTCTTGCACAGAGCTAGGCTGTTGCCAGAGTTACGGCAGTGGCAGAAAAGGCAGCCCGGCCAAGACATTCAAGACCCCATGTGCCACCAGCCTAGTACTCTCACCAGCTCAAAAGTCCAAACAACCCGCTGGTGTGGGTCAGCGGTTGAGCATTGACCCAGGAACCAAGAGGTCACTGGTTTGATTCCGATTCCCGGTCAGGGGGCAGCCGATCAATGATGTTTCTCTCTTATCGATGTTTCTCTGTCAATCTCTCTCTCCCTAAAAATCAATAAAAAATATTTTTTTTAAAAGTCTAAACCCGCCAAAACCGGTTTGGCTCAGTGGATAGAGCGTCGGCCTGTGGACTGAAAGGTCCCAGGTTCGATTCCGGTCAAGGGCACGTAACTTGGTTGCAGGCACATCCCCAGTAGGGGGTGTGCAAGAGGCAGCTGATCGATGTTTCTCTCTCATCGATGTTTCTAACTCTCTATCCCTCTTCCTTCCTCTCTGTAAAAAATCAATAAAATATATTTTTTTAAAAAAAAGTCTAAACCCCCAATGTGTCTGTGCTCAGAAATAATGATACGAAGTTTACTCCTGTGGCCCAGCTGGTGTGGCTCAGTGGTTGAGCATCCGCCTATGAACCAGGAGGTCACGGTTCGATTCTGTGGTCAGGGCACATGCCCAGGTTGCACGCTCCATCCCCAGCGTGGGGCGTGCAGGAGGCAGCCAGTCAATGATTCTCTCTCATCATTGATGTTTCCGTCTCTCTCTCTCCCTCTCCCGTGCTCTCTGAAATCAATAAACATATATTTTTTGAAGTTATTCTTGTGAACTACTTACTCTGTGCTTTACACTACGTGCATAGTGGCATTTAAACTCAGACCTGAGTTATTTCAGTGGCTAGATCCCTTGCACTGTACTCATCATCCTCAAAGCCCCACACAACGCCCTGAGCAACCTGGGGACCACTCTTTGCACCCTAGAGCCCGGTAGGCTTTATCCAGCACCATTAGTTGTGTGTTGCTCTTCCATGTGAATGCATCCCAGAGCCAACTGCTACATCTGCTAAAGCTCTAGGCGCCTTCCATGAAATCCCGTCCTATTCATCACCGCTTCAGGGAAAACAGTAACCTCCGTATGCACATTAATTAACACAGCAGAAATAGGCTTGAGGTGTTCATTACAGTGGCTTCCTAGTTTAAAAAAATGAGGAGCAGGCCAGCTGCCAAGGAAGACTCAGCATCACAGAACAAAGAGAGAAAAAGTAGAGAAGGGCGGCATCTCTCTCTCTGGTGTCTTTGCCTGAGAGACACTCCTCTGCTGAGAAGCAGAAGGTTTAGTGGCCTGGGAGCTGGCCACGGGTCAGAAACTCTCTCCCTCGCCAAAACCGGTTTGGCTCAGTGGATAGAGCGTCGGCCTGCGGACTGAAAGGTCCCAGGTTCGATTCCGGTCAAGGGCATGTAACTTGGTTGCAGGCACATCCCCAGTGGGAGGTGTGCAAGAGGTAGCTGATCGATGTTTCTCTCTCATCGATGTTTCTGACTATCTGTCCCTCTTCCTTCCTCTCTGTAAAAAATCAATAAAATATATTTTAAAAAAGAAAAAAGAAACTCTCTCTCTCAGCCTTGCCCACGTTACAGCTCCCTGAGGACAGGCCCTTCGCCATTAGAAAAGATGCGCACATCAATTATTAAGTAGGGCTTCTATCAGGGAAATGCATGCCATGTTCCTAGCATTCCATCTTTTTTTCATTATTTATCGCCAGTTCCATCTATTTGGGAAAGAATGAGCGGATGCTTTTGTTGTTGTTGTTGTTAATTCTCAACCGGGGATATATTTCCATTGATTTTTAGAGAGAGAAGAAAGGGAGAGAAGGAGAGAGAAACTTCAATGTGAGAGAGGCAGTGATTGGTTGCCTCTTGCTCGTGTCCTGACCAGAGCTAGGGATTGAACCTGCAACCCAGGTATGCGCCCTTGAACAGGAATCGAACCCATGACTCTTTGGTCCACAGGCCAACACTCTAACCACTGGAAAAAAACAACAACAACTGACCAGGGCTAGTCGATGCTTTAAAAAAAAAATCCATGAAAGCTTCAACTCAAGCACTCAAGAAACCTCGGGCGTGCATTCACCATGGCCAGAAAATATACATTTACCACCCAAATCTCTGAGTTTTCTTTTTCTGCTTAAAGCATGCCAAGAAAACGTGTATTTAAACATACTATATCCCCAAACCACCTCAGCCCTTGTGTTTACCATTCCATTTTCTAAACCAAATATATCAGCTAAGAATCTCATCTTGGTCCCTCTGGCCAGTTCCTGCCTGTGTATAACATTATCCAGCTTGTCCAAGTGACATGTGTGTGGTCTGCTGGCATCGTCAAGAAGTACTACTGGAGCCCTAGCCAGTTTGGCTCAGTGGGTAGAGTGTCGGCCTTTGGACTGAAGGGTCCCCGGTTCGATTCCAGCCAAGGGCACGTGCCTGGGTTTCGGGCTCCACCCCCAGTGTGGGGTGTGCAGGAGGCAGCCCATCAATGATTTCTCTCATCACTGATGTTTCTATCTCTCTTTCCCTCTCCATTCCTCTCTGAAGTCAATCTAATTTAATAATAGAGAAATATGCAAATTTGCTGCGACACTGTAACGTCACGACCGATCTACAAATGGCGGAGAGCTACAGGAAGGCGGGGCAGCGGGCAGAGAGCTAAAGGAGGGCGGTGGAGGAGAGCTACCAGTGGCAGCGGGTGGAGTGGCCAGCTGAGGCAAGCAGCAGCGAGCTACTCACGCACAGATTCGTGCGCAGGGCTACTAGTAAAAATATATTAAAAAAAAAAAAAAAGAAGTACTACTGGAGTAAATGACATTTTTCATTACAAAGAGACATGCAACCAGATATTTTACAAGCAGCTCCGTACTCTATCTTGTCCAAGAATGAAATATAAGCAATGTCACCAGATGTCACTGCCCACATGAATAGAACACATTGGCTTTAAAGAACGCAAGACCAGGAAGAGCGTGACGCTGTCCCATAACAGAAGACAGAATTTATAGAATCGGGTGACAGAGGGGACTTGAAGAGCAACCAAGCCTGGGTGTGCTTTAGAATCGTCTGGGGATGTATCTGACAGGCCTCGGAGCCATCTCAGACAAGCTGATCGTCTCTAATAAGACCCAGGCATCTGAATTTCAATACGCCTTCTCCACGTGCTTCTGACGGACAGCCCTATTTGGGAACCTCCCATCATCCAAATCGGAAGGCCCACAACAACATCCCACCCACGTGGTCCCATAGTTTTGCCTCAATGCCTCCTGTGCAAGTGAGCCAACCCCGCCTGTCCCGGGGCAGCGCTAACTGTTGGGAACTCCCAACCACTGGCCGTATCTGACATGTAAGGAAGGGAAGGCTTGTCTGCAATTATGAGGCAGCATATTTTTGTTGCATTCACCTAAGAAACCATATAAAGAAAGATTCAGCCCTGGATGGCGTGGCTCAGTGGTTAGAGCGTCAGCCTGTGCACCAGAGGGTCCGTGGTTCCATTCCCATCAAGGGCACATACCTGGGTTGCAGGTCTGTTCCTGCCCTCAGGGGCATGTGTGGAAGGCAGCCAATTGATGTGTCTCCATCACATTGATGTTTCTCTCTCTCTGTCTCTTTCCCCTGTCTCTCTCCACCTCCTCCCTCCCTTCCACTCTCTGTAAAAAATAAAATAAAAATAAAAATAAATGGGGAAAATATCCTCACTCCTCAAGTGAGGAGAGAAGAAGGAAGGAAGAAAGGAAGGAAGGAAGGAAGGAAGGAAGGAAGGAAGGAAGGAAGGAAGGAAGGAAGGAAGGGAGAGAGGGAAGGAGGGAGGAAGAGAGAGAAGAAGAGAGGGAGAGAAGTAATGTAGAGTCATACCAAATTACAGACTACGAAAACATAAGAATAGATCCTAAACTTTATTTTTATCAGAAATGGTTTTGTAGTGAATTAGATTAGAATAAGAGTGGAACTAAATACCATTTTAAATATATATATTTTGTATTGATTTCAGAGGGAGAGAGAGATAGAAACATCCATGATGAGAGAGAATCATTGATCAGCTGCGTCCTGCACACCCCCTACTGGGGATCAAGCCCACAAGCCAGGCATGTGCCCTGACCAGGAATCGAACCGCAACCTCCTGGTTCATAGGTCAATGCTCAACTACTGAGCCATGCCAGATGGGTGATAAGAGGGAACTATTATATTTATTTTGCCAATAACTATAATTGCCTTGAGGACTCATACTCCCAACATACTCCTTTCTATATGTGTGATCTGTCTACCGTCAGGCACGATAAATATTTATGAAATGACCTGACCCCAAGGATCTCACCATGATTCTTTTACCCCTGTTTGAAAAACAGCTGAACAAGCTTGCACTTGACAATATAACATTCTCACATTCAATTAGATGGTGGGTGGGTGGGGGGTTCCAGACGCTGGGTCACTCCCTGGGCCACTCCCTTGCTCCGACTCCCTGCAGGAGAAAAAAAAAAAAAAAAATCCCCACCTCCAAGCTGCAAAGTTAATTTTCATGGAAAGAACAGAACAGCTTTTGCATTCTGACACTTCCTCCTGCTCTCACGTCCCACCTTCTCAGAGAACAGCCTCTGAGGATGACTCATTGGTGGGAGAGGATGAAACAGCTCCTGGGAGGGGCCGGCAATCTCTGCCAGATACCGTAGGGCTGGTGATGGGTTCTGTCCCCAGAGGGTGGAAACCCTCCGTCTGCCCAATCTCAGGTTTGCTTTGAGCCCTTGGGATCAACCTGAGAAAGATAAGTGCTCACAGCTGTGGGCTGCTTTGTCCCCATGGAATATGCGCGAATACCTGGGGGGTGCTTTTCTCTGCAGAGCTCCAAATGTCATTATTCCCTCTTCCCTCCCAAGTCTCCTCACACTCCATAAATTACATGTCATTTCAAGGCTTATAAAGAGGGAAAGGAGAGAAAAGCTCACAGAACTACTCCTGACTCCGTTAAGCTTGGCAGAGTTAACAGAGAAATCCTGGTTAACCCCTGGGACTATTTCTGCACCCCAGGATGCAGGAGTCAAAATCTGAACTGTGCTTATAAAAGCATCATGTTGGAGCCCAGCAGAAGGCTTAGGCTAAATGCCTCCCTCTTTCTTCCCCTCCCCCTACCCAACCTCCCCTCTGGCGTCTCAGCTCCCGCCCCATTCACACACCCTTCTGGGCTGTCCTTGAGCCCACCCTGTGTCTGTTATTCCTCTGGGGTATTTATTTTATTTCTCATCCAAGAGGCTATTTGTTCAAAAAAAAAAAGTTTTTCTTGCCCTAGTCCAGTGGTTCTCAACCTTTCTAATGCCGCGACCCTTTAATACAGTTCCTCATGTGGTGGTGACCCCCAACCATAGCATTATTTTCGTTGCTACTTCGTATCTGTCATTTTGCTACTGTTATGAATCGTAACGTAAATATCTTTGTTTTCCGATGGTCTTAGGCGACCCTGCTAGCGGTTCTCAACCTGTGGGTCTCTTTGCCTCAATGGATAGAGCATCGGCCCGCAGACTGAAGGGTGGTGGGTTCCATTCCGGTCAGGGCATGTGCCTCAGTTGGAGACGTGTGGGAGGGAACCTATTGATGTGTCTTTCTCACGTCGGTGTTTCTCTCCCTCTGTTTCTCCTCCTTCCTTTCACTCTCTCTAAAAATCAGTGGAAAAAATATCCTCAGGTGAAGATTAACACACGCATGCACACACACACGTTCTCACACACACACTCACACACACAAAGAGCTTTCCTTGTCTTTTTTTCTAAAGCGAGGACAGGGTGGACCATCTGCTTTCTAAACACCCACTGAGCCTTTCTGCCAGAGGATGCGAGAACGGCTGGACAGCGCCGTGGGCATGCGGGTCTGGAGAACAACCGTCTCCCCGGAGCCTCCACAGAGGGCACCGTCTAATGAGCTTCTTCTGCAGTGGCCTCACCAAGGGCGCAGCACATCTGTTTCCTGCCTGGCCTCTGCCCCTTTGTGAGAACATCCCAGAAAGGCTTACATTCACCGCCCACGCACCCCATCCCATCTCTTCCACAGTTTTTTTTTTTCCCCTTAAAGAGAAAGTCATCCACCTTGAAGTCCTAACGGCCCCCAAGTGCCTCAGCATGGGACTCTGGAGATGGAGCCTTTAAACAAACAGGGGGTTATGTTCAATGAGGACCTTAGGGCTGCCCCCACCCAATCTAACTGAAGTGCTTCTGAGAAGAGATTCGAACACACAAAGAGACACCAGGGGTGTGCCCACACAGAGGATGGCCACGTGAAGAGGCATCACCAGGGCGCCATCTGCAAGCCAAGGAGAGAGGCCTCAGAGGAAAACCCACCCGCTGGCACCTTGACGTTGCACCTCTCGCCTCCCGAAATAGGAGAGCCAGCCTCTGTTAAGCCACCGCAGTCTGTGGTCTTTTTGTTTTGTGAGCCCTAGAAAACGAATGCACGCTCAAGAACAGATATTTTTGGCATCTCTGGACATCAGAAAGCTGTCGCACGACTTAGAAGAAGTCCCTGATCCCTCTGTGGGCCTGAAAAATCTCTGTTTTGTGGGGTGAGAATGCTCGTTTTTCCCCACCAGGACTTGGCTGCTCGGCCTGACATTCAATGGAGGGTTTCTCACCTCCTGAGGAAGGAGGTGCATTGACTCCATGGGCCCCTTCTCCCCCCGCAAGAGTCCCGAGTGGACAGTCACGCACCCTAGCCTCGCAGAGGAAATGCCACTGGCGGATACGAAAAACTGTAAAATCACAAATGGCAGATTCGTGACTTCCCTGAGGGAATAAATAGCAGAAACAGATGGGCCCTGAAACTGGGAGGTTTCATGTAAATCTTAATAAATAACATTTTGATAACTTAATGAATGTGATAAGAATAGCGAACCAGTCCCAGCAAATCGAAACACGGTTTTCCCACCCTGATGAATTTCCCATCAGGAGGGGCACAAGGGTACATGGATAAATTATTTCCCGAGGATTTACTAGTTCATCATCTCCTCTGAACTGGCAAAGCTGAACACCTTGCAATGGGGTGGCTTTCAGAGCAATACAATGCACCCCTTTTTCCCCCATGCACATCTTCTGGGCACCTCTCTGAGCCACAGTTGTCTACACAGCACGGGGAATTTCCAGATAAAGGGGTAACTTATAGACTTTTAGGGGACACAGAGTAAGAATGCTCAGAGATGCCCTAGCTGGTTTGGCTCAGTGGATAGAGCATCAGCCTGTGGACTGAAGGGTTCCAGGTTCGATTCCAGCCAAGGGCACATGCCTGGGTTGTGGGCTTTATCCCCAGTGGGGGATGTGCAGGAGGCAGCCAATCAATGATTCTCTCTCATCATTGATGTTTCTCTCTCTCTTTCCCTCTCCCTTCCTCTATGAAATCAATAAAGATATATTTTTTTTAAAAGAAATACCTAACTACTTTAAGTAGTTACATCCAAATAATAAGTACATATGTCCTAACAACTTAATAGCTATTTGAAAAAAAAAAATGAATGCTCAGATGTCAGGACTGTCTCCCCCGGAGATTGCTTATCCAGCAAATCCAGCCTATTCCCAGTTACTCTCTCCTTGCTCATCTCTGGAGACCTTCAGAGAGGACATCCCCAAGAGAGAAAAGAGCACTGGATGGCGAGTCCAAAGGCCTGAATGGTAACCACGCACCAACTCTGAGCGGCTTCGCTTTTCTGCAAGGCAGAAATAATACTTCCTACCACGCAGGCATTTGTTGGAAAGAGCAAGTGCAGTCTACCCCTTAGAAAATGGTAGGCAAACTAATGGCATTCGACACATGCAGATCCCTCCCAGTTGTGTCCCCCAAATAGCACTGTGTGCACAGGGGCCCATGAGCATATACTGCATGGATCTTGACTTTCTAGGTTATTCCTAGTAAACAAATGCTGGTTCTCTGGTTTTATGACCCTCCCTCAAGCTCTTATTTCAATACTAGTGGCCCAGTGCACGAAATTCGTGCACATTAAAAGGGGGACCCAGAGTCAAATCCCTGCCCACCCACATACGCCTCAAAACCGTGTGAGACCCAGACCCGGCTACCCCCCCGCATTGGGCTAGATCCAGACCTGGCCAGTCCCACCCTTGTCAAGCCCCGCTGGGCAGGGGGCATAGCCTCAGATCCTCTGGCCCGGCACCAGGATGGGGGTGTGGCCTGAGGTCCCCCGACGCAGCACTGAGGGTGCACCTTGAGGTCCCCTGTCAAGCCCCGCTGGGTGGGGAGCATGGCCTGAGGTCCCCTGTCAAACACTGCCAGGCAGGGGGGTGCAGCTTCAGGTCCTCTGGCCCGGTTCTGGGGCGGGGGGTATGGCCTGAGGTCCCCCGGCCTGGTGCTGGGGTGGGGGGCGTGGCCTGAAGTCCCCTGTAAAGCCCCACCTGGTGGGGGGCACGGCCTGAGGTACCCCAGCCTGGCACTGGGGTGGGGGGAGCAGCCTGAGTTCCCTTAGCCCAGCACCAGGACGGGAAGCACACCTTGAGGTCCCCAACAAACCCCACCAGGTGGGGGGTGTGGCCTGAGGTCCCCCGGCCTGGTGCCAAGGCAGGAGGTGTGGCCTGAGGTCTCCCAGCCTGACGCCAGGGCAGGGGGAGCAGCCTGAGGTCCCCTGTCAAGCCCTGCTGGGTGGGGGGCACACCTGAGGTCCCCTGTCAAGCCCCATGGGGGTGGGGGAGGGTGTAGCCTCAGGTCCCTGTTGATTGCTCGTTAAGGCTCCTTAAGGAAACTTGGCCTCAGCTGTGGGTGCAGCCATCTTTGTGATGGAGTGATGGTCAATTAGCATATTCCCTCTTTATTAGATAGGACAGTGGTTGGCAAACTCATTAGTCAACAGAGCCAAATATCAACAGTATAACGATTGAAATTTCTTTTGAGAGCTAAATTTTTTAAACTTAAACTTCTTCTAACGCCACTTCTTCAAAATAGACTCACCCAGGCCGTGGTATTTCGTGGAAGAGCCACACTCAAGGGGACAAAGAGCCACATGTGGCTCACGAGCCGCAGTTTGCCGACCACGGAGATAGGATATCTGTTGGAAAGTGCAGGACGAGCCCTGCTGGTGTGGCTCAGTGGTTGAGCATCGACCTATGAACCAGGAGGTCACAGTTCGATTCCCAGTCAGGGCACATGCCCTGGTTGTGGGCTCAGTCCCCAGTGTGGGATGTGCAAGAGGCAGCCAATCAATGATTCTCTCTCATCAGTGATGTTTCTATCTCTTTCCCCCCTCTCCCTTCCTTCTGAAACCAATGAATATATATATTTTTTTAAAGTACAGGACGAAGAACAGACAAAAGGCTGGAGAAGATGAGGCCCAGATGCAAAAAAAATCTTAACTGGGACATCCATTTTTGTGAAATGACTCAGGGAGACAAAACACGCAACTGGAAGCAGCAGAAAGGATGGAGAGGGAGCAGAGCCAACTCTTCAGGAAGTGTGCTGGCAGAGAGCAAGCCGGGGATGCTGCCCAAGTGGCCCACAGGCATGAGGATGGAGCAACGTCAGCCCAGCAGGAGAAAGCTGAGCTGTTAAAGACGATTCCAAATCCCAGGGGAAGTGAATCCCCGGCACTCCTGCTTTCCCAATTGAATCCCCAAGAGGATGACTAGGGATTCTTATCTGTGAGCATCATGATGTAAGTCTTAACAGAGGGAGAAAGGACGTATCTGATAAACTGCTCCTCTGATTCAGGCTCTGTGCTTGTCTTACCTGCATCCACAACACACCTGGCCAAATGGGAAGTATATTTCTAGGACCTGACATCGTGGGCGTTTGCCCAGTGGGGACTGGATAGATACTGGGAATACAGTCTTTGTAGTCAGACTCCTGGAGACAATGGACAAGCGTTACTTTAAAAAATAGGATTGCTATAAATAGATGCTTCCTTGAGGCTTTCTTGAGGTGGGTGCAAATCAATTTTGATTTCTATTTCTTGGGTAGAATCTGTTTTTATTCATGTCTTTCATGTCCATTATATTCTCTTATAATTTTTATTCATGTCTTTCATGTCCGTTATATTCTCTTATAATTTCCATGTCTTTCATGTCCATTATATTCTGTTATAATTTTACTGTTTTATATTTTTCTTGGCTTGTTGAAGATGGACTCAGCAGTCTGGTGGTGGCATAGAGGAACTGATCCCAATTGGAATGGGGACCCACGTGGTTCAAGAGAGCTGATGTTCTGTTCTCATTTGCTTCTATGTTGTTGTTAATCCTCGCTGGAGGATATATTTTCCATTGATTTTTAGAGAGAGTGGAAGGGAGAGGAGATACAGAGAGAAACATCGACGTGAGAGAGAGACATCGATTGGTTACCTCCCGCACCTACCCAGACCAGGGAGGGGGATCAACCTGCAACCCATGTACATGCCCTCGACCGGAATCAAAACCTGGACCCTTCAGTCCACTGGCCGATGCTCTGACCGCTGAGCCAAACTGCCCTGGGCATCATTTGCTTCTATTTTTAAGTCAACTCCTCTCTCTCTCTTCCCTTCCAGTTCATGGCTGCCCTGTTGGGTTCACCAGGCTGCTGAGTCCATCTTCAACAAGCCAAGAAAAATATAAAACAATAAAATTATAAGAGAATATAATGGACATGAAAAACACAAATAAAAACAGATTCTACCCAAGAGCTGTGAGTAACGCTACAAGACAAATAAAAGCTATAGAAATAGAAATCAAAATTGAAGGTTTACTCCGTCACTGGGTTGCAACCCTTGGCTACTGATTACAAGCACCGGCAGTTTCTTTAACAAATTTCATTTCCCAGCCCCATCTCTATAGAGTTTTGGCTTTAAATACTCACTAATTGCACCAATAAATTTGGGTAATTTCAAATCCCCCTGCAAATGCAAGGCTCCAAATAAGTCTCAATTTCCGTATTATATTAGTTTACAACGACCAGAGCCAGGAGGAAAATTTGTCACTTGCTAAATTCAGGCAGGTCACCAAGCGGCCCAGATTTCAGCGTGAGAACAAATGAATTCTCACCATAGCTTTGTACTCGCATCTCAACTGATAATGCCTCCGGCACCGCTTGCCTCCCTTCCTCATCCACTTGAGCCACGTAATCCTACCCGGAGAGTGAAGGGTTTGTCAAATTAGGGAAAGATGCGTCTTTTTTTAAAGATAGCTCTTACCCTTGGGAAAAGCTTGTTCCCCCAGAAATGCCAACCCTTTGCTCATTGCAACACTATGCTGGGTGCCAGCGTTTTATGTATGTATTTTGGACCCCGATTTAGTCTAAAAAAGTGGACTAACTTGGCGAAGCATCCTGCAGAGGATTCCATCTGCTGCCTGCCAGACAGAAGCTGGGGATTAAGAGTAAAAGCTGGAGCCCCAAGCGGATCAGCCAGCATGCCACCCCCCTGCCAGGTACGGCCTCCTGCAGAGAGGGTTCATCAAATAGAGCTGAAAGTGTGAAAGGCCATCAAATAGAGCTGAAGGGAAGAGCGAAGGAGCTATAAGAGAAGTCAGGTCCTAGCCAGTTTGGCTAAGTGGATAGAGCGTTGGCCAGTGGTCCGAAGGGTCCCGGGTTCGATTCCAATCAAGGGCATGTACCTTGGCTGTAGGCTCCTCCACAGCCCGAGTCCTGGTCTGCACACATGCAGAAGGCAACCAATCGATGTGTTTTTCTCACATCGATATTTCTGTCTTTCCTTCTCTCTTCCACTCTCTCTAAAAAACACAATGGAAAAAATACTCTCAGGTGAGGATTTTTTAAAAGAGAGAGAGAGAAGTCAGTCCAGGCTGGTGTGGCTCAGTGGTTGAGCATCAACCTATGAGATAGGAGGTCATGGTTTGATTCCTAGTCAGGGCATGTGCCTGGGTTTTGGGCTTGATCACCAGTTGCGGGGGAGGAAGTACAAGAGGCAGCCAATCAATGATTCTCTCTCATCATTGATGTTTCTATCTCCCTCTCCCTTCCTCTCTGAAATCAATCTATAATAATAAAAGCATAATATGCTAATTAGACCAGACTGCCGAATGACCTTCCAGACGAAGTCACGGCTGCGAGGGCCAAGCCCCTTGCACGAATTTCGTGCATCGGGCCTCTAGTATATATACTAGTATAAAAGCAGAGTGCCTAAGCCATCTTATTTTCAGATTTACACTCTGAATGCCCATTCTCAGACAACAGAAAAGTTCCATCCTATTACCTAGTTAACTTGCTTTGATAGATCAAATTATCAGTTCCAAGTCTTCTCCCCCAAGTAATATGATTATAACCCACATTCTGGGCCACATAGTATTGCAATGCTTTCCACTGTGAGGAGTATACTTTCCCTCTCATTGATGTTGGGTTTGGCCATGTCATTGACTTTGGGCAGTGAATGTAGCAAACATGATGTGCACAGAGGCTTTAAATGTGCCAGTATAGTTTGGCATCCTTCATGGCCTCCTAGCATTTACCCTGAAAACATGTCCCTAGTAGCTGGATAAGAGACACATGGAACAGACCTGAACCTGCCCTGCAACATGAAGAAGAATGTCCCAGTTGCCTGTGAGATAAATAATGCCTATTGTAGAGACACTGAGATATTTGGGGCTGCTTGTTATGCAGCATTATGATGATGATGCAGTAATAGCTAACTAATACACTTGCTTGCTATATGCCCAACATTTTGTTGAACACTGAATAAATCTCAACTTATTTATCTTAACAACTGTCTCATATAGACCATCCTATCTAATAAAAGAGTAATATGCAAATTAACCATCACTCTGCTACACCCACCAGCCACGCCCACAAGCCACGCCCACAAGCCAATCAGGAGTGAATATGCAAATAAACCCAACCAAGATGGCTACGGCCACAGAGAGCAGGAGGGAGGCTTGGGTTTCCCCGGCAATGGAGCAAGCCAAGCTTTCCGCCTGCCCTTGCCGGCCTAGACCTCCACTCAAGGCTACAAAGTTTCAATGATAGAAGATACATAAACCCAAACAGAAATGGCAGCAGCCACAGAGCTGGAAAGAGCAGGAGGCTAGGGCTGCCCCAGGCGATGGAGGAAGCCAAGCTTTCCGCAAACCCTGGCTGGCCCAGGCCTCGCTTAAGGCTACAAAGTTTCAATTATAGAAGATACGTAAAACCCAATAGAAATGGCTGCCGCCATGGAGCAAGCAGAAGGCTTGGCTCCGCTCCAGGCTACAAAGTTTCAATTGTAAAAGATAAATAAAACCCAGATAGCAGGGCCTGTGCTTGGGTCGCCAGGAGGTGTGGCCAGCCTGCAAACCACCACAGGCCCCTTGCCCAGGCCGCCCCACGCCCCAAGGGAACCCTCACCCTGATCTGGGACACCCTTCAGGGCAAACCAGCAGGCTCCCATCCATGCACCAGGCCTCTATCCTATCTAATAAAAGAGTAATATGCCGATTGACCATCACTCCAACACACAAGATGGCTGCCCCCATGTGGTCAAAGATCCTGCCCCCAGGTGGTCACAAGATGGCCACCACAAGATGGCCAGCAGGGGAGGGTAGTTGGGAGGGACCAGGCCTGCAAGGGAGGGCAGTTGTGGGCGATCAGGCCAGCAGGGGAGGGCAGTTGGGAGGGACCAGGCCTGCAAGGGAGGGCAGTTGTGGGTGATCAAGCCTGCAGGGGAGGGCAATTAGGGGTGACCAAGCCGGCAGAGGAGGGAAGTTGGGGGCGACCAGGCCTGTAGGGAAAGGCAGTTGGGAGGGACCCAAGCCTGCAAGGGAGAGCAGTTGGGGGGGGACCAGGCCTGCAAGGGAGGGCAGTTAGGGGAAAATAGGCTGGCAGGGGAGCAGTTAGGTATCAATCAGGAAGCAGGCAGAAGTGGTTAGGGGCAATCAGGAAGGCAGGCAGGCGAGCAGTTGGGAGCCAGCAGTCCTGGATTGTGAGAGGGATTGGGATCGGGCCTAAATGGGCAGTCGGACATCCCTCAAGGGGTCCCAGATTGGAGAGGGTGCAGGCTGGGCTGAGGGACACCCCCCTCCCCCATGCACGAATTTCATGCACCGGGCCTCTAGTGATTATATTACCTTTGTTTTACAGGCAAAGAAAAAGAGGTGCGGAAAATTTAAGCATACCTGGTAAAGGAATGAGATACGTTTCCACTCTAATAATCTGATTCCAGAGTCTACACTCTAACCATCATGGAACATAAAACAGAAGGAGGGGAAGGTGCAGCTCTGTGGTCTTCTAAGTCCGTACTGCCCTCAGGTGCTGACCTTGGGCTAAGGCCCTGATGGCACTTGTGAGCCCTCTATCCGCACAAGCCTGAGCAGATCCCAAGGGCTGAGGCCGTTTTTCCAGCTCTGTCAGTGTGTGCAAAAGGAATGAGACAGGCCCTAGCTGGTTTGCTCAGTAGACAGAGTGTCAGCCCACAGACTGAAGGGGTCCCGGGTTCAAGTCCAGTCAAGGGCACGTACCTGTGTCTCTCTCACATCGCTGTTTCTCTCTCTCCCTCCCTGCCACCCTCTCTAAAAAACCAATGGAAAAATATCCCCGGGTGAAGATTAACAACAACAACAAAAAGAATGAGACAGGCTTCCTTTCCAGAATGCATGACCCTTCTCTGAACTTGGAGCAGGGGAAGTCCCAGGGGGAGTTCTACCCAAAGAACCAAGCCAGCCTTTGTCAAGTGCAGCCAGCCACCCGCCACTCTGCACAGCCTTGCCCAGCACATGTCATTCTCTGCCTATTTTTATTCTCTCTAAGCAAATATCTCTGGATTTTGCTTTTGAATATTATATTATTTCCCAGTTGCCAGCTGCTGGGATTATACAAATAACCTGATAAGAGCAAAGCAATATGCTGTCCGGTGTTCAAACACCCCCACACAAACAAAGCAGCCAAGGTTGCCAGGTCCCATTCACAGGCAGCAAATGAAGGCCACCCACGCGCTCCAGAGAGCAGAGCAGCAAGCAGTTTGGTCCCAAGATGGATTATTTTTTTTTTTTTTCTCTCTTCAACTTCCAGGATGTTCTATGCACAGGGAGAATGCAAAGTTATGTTCTTTGGCAGAATAACCCATCAGTGCGATGCAACGACTGACGAAGTTGATTTCTCTCTAACCGAAGTTGGTACCCCTGATGGGCAGCAATGAGGCTTACAGGTCTCCAAGTGACACACAAGCTAGCAATTATGAGGCAAGGGTCATGTCTTCTTTAGTTACCACTCACTCCAATGCCTCCCACAGTGGGCGGTCAAGAAATATCTGCTGAGCCCAGCCTGTGTGGCTCAGGGGTTGAACGCAGACCCATGAACCAGGAGGTCACTGGTTTGATTCCCAGTCAGGGCACATGCCCTGGTTGCAGGCTCAGTCCAGGGGGCATGCAGGAGGCAGCTGATTGAGGATTCTTTCTCAGCATTGATCTTTCTATCTCTCCCTCTCCTATCCTCTCTGAAATCAATAAAAATATATTTTAAGCCAAAACCGGTTTGGCTCAGTGGATAGAGCGTCAGTCTGCAGACTGAAAGGTCCCAGGTTTGATTTTGTTTCAAGGGCGCGTACCTTGGTTGCGGGCACATCCCCAGTGGGAGGTGTGCAGGAGGCAGCTGATCGATGTTTCTCTCACATCGATGTTTCTAACTCTCTATCCTTCTCCCTTCCTCTCTGCAAAAAATCAATAAAATATATTTTTTTAAAAACAAGCAAAAAAAACCCAACATATATATATATTTTAAGAAAGGAAATATCTGCTGAGTAAATAGATGTAAAAGTGATTTAAGGAGGAGCAGGGACTCAATCTTTGAACTTCGCATATATTAATTCTTAAAACGGCAAGGTCAGGGCAAACAGGGGCAGAGTTATGAAAATTGGAACCCCTTAGAAATAAAAGGAAAGATGGAGATACAGCCAGACTTTTCAAAGTCTTTGACACCAACAAAGCTAACACTTTGTAATGTCATTTCAGTAAGGGAAGCCAGCTCCATGTGGGGGTGGACTCTGTCTGTGGGCTTTGCCCACCCAGCAACCATGACCCTTTCGTTTGCTAAGAAGTCCTCCGTTTTCCTTTGAGAAACTGCCCTTCCCTCACTCCAGATGGGACTCATAGTCGGGGTGACCTCAGGAATGGGCCAGGCAGATTTCTCCCATTCCAGAATGTGAATCTTACGCTGAGCACACAAATCCAGAAAACAGTTGGGGGACTCAGCCCCTTTGGGGGTGTTTCTAAATAGCCCATCTGTCAGCCAGGGAGCAGGCTGGACTTTTCAGACAGACAGACTGAGACTCCCCAGAAGACACGTGGTATGAATGTCAGTCCTGGAGTCCTCCCACTGAGTCAATCGCCTTCCCTCGAACCCTTCCCTGGAGACAAGCACAGAGCAGAGGGGAGAAAACCAAGGTGGAAATAGGGGTTCTGATCACAAATCTGCCACAGGAAATAAATTACCTCCCCTCCACAGTATTAAGGGGCTGGGATTAAATAACAACAAAGGAGCCCTGTGTGTTGGATCAATAGAAATTGATTCCTGGAAGCCCTGGGCCTTGGCAACACAAAGCTCACATTGTCTGGGCCCGTGAGGCTTGGAGTTTAAAGCAGTTAATCCCCTCGCTGATGACTGGGACAAAGAGGATTAACCCTCAGACGAGAGTCATCATCCAAATATAGAGCAATCCCGAGTACATTAGAAACGTGAAGCACCCCGCCTTCTTTTGCAAATTCTTGCTCTGTAACCCCTCTTGGTGAGCTGATCAATGAACCCTCCAGCACCCCAAGGTCTCCACGTTCCTCCACCTGTCTCCTTCGCCAATCCAGGGTTACAGCATTTCTCCTTTGAAATATGCAGGTTTCTTTAATGTGCTCCAAGTTTACTAAATAACTAACCATGGCTCTAACCGGTTTGGCTCAGTGGATAGCGTGTCGGCCTGCGGAATCAAGGGTCCCAGGTTCAATTCTGGTCAAGGGCATATACCTTGGTTGTGGGCACATACCTAGTACGGAGTGTGCAGGAGGCAGCTGATTGATGTTTCTAACTCTCTATCCCTCTCCCTTCCTCTCTGTAAAAAATCAATAAAATATATTTTTTAAATAAATAAATAAATAAATAAATAACTATGGAGCACCTACTGTGTGCCCGGGACTGTGTTAGATACCAGAGCTACTGTGGTAGACAAGCTCCCAGCCCTCAGGGAGCTTTAGTCCAGTGGGGAAGCACCTATGGAGTGCCATGTATGCTGCCAAGCACTAGACAACCGTGATCTCTTTGATAAATGCCCCTCAACAAGCCCACAAAGTAAATCTGATTATGGCCATTTCACAGATGAGGAAACTGAGGCCACTGGGAAAACAGGAGGCCACCAATCCTGTGATGTGAGGCCTGGAGCCCAGCACAGCTTCTCTGCCAGAGACTGGCTGGCACCACCCAAAGAAGAAGAAAAAAAATCACCCATTGTGGGGAGTGAGAGGAGAACGTGACTCGGCATCCCACCACTTCCACATTGCTTCTGCCCCTCTCTAATGCACCTCTTCATCGTTCCTCTTTTTTAGTTGTGGTTAATCCTCACCTGAGGATATTTCTTTCCTTTGATCTTTAGACAGAGTGGAAGGGAAGGGGAGAGACAGAGAGAAACATTGATGTGAGAGACACATCAATTGATCGCCTCCCACACGTAACCGAGCCTGCAACGGAGGTATGTGCCCTTGACCGGAATCGAACCCGGGACCCTTCAGTCTGCCGGCCGACACTCTATCCACTGAATCAAACCAGCCTAGGCTCATTGTTCCTCTTGAGTTTAGCTTCTATTACTTTAATTTTTAAGCTACTGCTTTTATTGCTTTAAGAGTTTGCATTTAATCCATGGCCCTTTCATTGACCATGGGTAGGATGCATTCATCACTTATTATCATTCAGGGAGGGGTGGAACTGAGTCCCTTGCACTCTTCAGGGCCAAGGTCAGGAGTTTCTGACATTGCCGTGACCTCTCCCACCCCATCCCTGGGCCCAGCACTCTGTCCAGAGCAGGCTATTCCACAAGGCCTGCATTTCCTCTCCCCAGAGCCTACTGCATGCCAGCTGGGCTCCATTCCTCAGTGCCATCTGCTGCCCCCAGGAGCGGTAGGGAGGCCACGGTCAGATTCTGTCCATGCCAGGAGAGCAGCAGCCGCAGGCTAAATAAGAGCAGCCTTCACTGGCCTTGGGTTTTGGGAGCCAGGAGGGGAAATCCTACAGGGTTTTTCAAATGAAGCTGTTGAGGGGCCTAAGATGGATTTCATGTGCCTATAAAAATTAGCTGTGGATTGCTAAGCATAATAGGAAAGAGAACCCAGGCTCTGTTTTCCTGTTCTCTCTTGACCTCTCCTCTCAGATGACCTGATTTGGGGCTCTGCTCTGTTCCCCTCTCTCATTAACTTCCTTCTCTAGACAGCTCCCTCCCTTGCTGAGTCAGGAGTTTAGAGTCCTGCTTTGTAAGGTCCCTTCAGCTCTGAAACACTAAGACCCCCTACATTTCAGATAAGTGCTTCCATTGCCTTGAACTTGTTCTGGATCTGAAAAGGAACCTGCCCAGGAAATATATATGAAAATAAAACCTGCACACTCAGGGATGATGGATGGCACATTTATCCAAGGGCAGGTTCTGTTCCTTCTCCTTAGCATCTTCCATTTGCAGGTTTCTGTCACGGAAAGACCTTGAGCCTGGCCAGTGTTGCTCAGTGGTTGAGCATCGACCCAGGAACCAACCAGTCACCAGTTCAATTCCTGATCAGGGCACATGCCTGGGTTGCGTGCTTGATCCCCTGTAGGGGATGTGCAGGAGGCAGCTGATTCATGAGGTTTCTCTCTCATCCATATTTCTATCTCCCTGTCCCTCTCCCTTCCTCTGTCTCTAAAAATCAATAAAAACATTTTTTAAAAAGAAAGAAAGACTTTGAAAACACACTATCTCTGCTTAGGTGGATATTAGGAACCCAGAGCTCCTGCCAACATATGTATCATCTGGGGTTGACACAAGAAGCAGTTCCCGGCTTAAATAGCCAACCTCCAGACCCAGACATCTGTGATTCCAGAAGGCCCCAGAGGTCTGGCAAAATTAACTTCTCTTGCATCTACGCATAGCTGTAAGCAAAAGAAATGACATATTTCCAAGTCAAGAAGCAAGAAGGAAACTGAAGAATATTTGAGTGTTATTACTACCTCCACCATCATCAGCTTCACCGTCATCATCACCACCATCTTAGAACTGAGGAAACCAAGGCTCACAGATATGAAATAAGTTGCTTGTGTTTATACATCCATAAAGTAATGAAGCTTGAGCTCAAACCCAGTTCTGTCTGGTAGCACACCCACTACTTCATCCTCTGCCCCCTACGGGGTCAGGCTTAGTAACCACACCTAAAAATGGAGGCCAATTTGCTATCTTTCTCATACTTCTTTCTGAGCTTCAATCATGTTTTTCCTTGATGGCCCACACACACCGAGGAAAACCCTCCCCCCCCCACCCCACAATATCATTGCAAACAAAACTCACACACTCACACTCACCATATTCAGCCACACTATGGGGAGGAGATGGACAGCACCTCAAGTCTGAGGTTGAAGTCATTCCAGCCCTCCCCTTTTCGTATAAGGCTATATTTGCCTACGTCTCTCCTTTTATAAACAGAAACACATTATTCAAGATGCTATAGATATGGGATTTTTTCCCCCTTGGCATAAAATTGATTTGAATAAATGTCTCCCTTCTTCAAGATTTTTCCCTGATCCTGCTTACTTTTAAATTAAGAGCAGCACAATAATAAACCAAGAACATCACACCTCTAAATTTCAGCCACCTCTCTCCAGAGGATTTTGTCTCCTTTTTTGAAAGTATGAGCTATTTTTTGGTTTCCACTCATTTCTCTTTCTTACTTGTCATCACACATTGCTTTCTGTAAGATACAAGCAATTGGAGCCTTCACATTTAAAGTCTGTTTTTAGACCAAGAGATCCACAGTGAGGCTCCTAGGAGACCTTAGAAAGAAAGGGAATAACTTCAGGGAGTTACACTTCAAGATCCACTGAAGCAAAGATCTGCAGTCACCTCTGGTGATTAAATGGTTCCATTCATTCATTCAATAAAAATTCATTGAGCACATACTATGTGCCAGGCAATATTATGGGCACTGGTGACATGGTATTGACTTGGCTCATTAAAGCAACAAATAAGGCCCTAACTGGTTTGGTTCAGTGGATAGAGCATCAGCCTGCAGACTGAAAGGTCCCAGGTTCGATTCCGATCAAGGGCATGTACCTTGGTTGCGGGCACATCCCCAGTAGGAGGTGTGCAGGAGGCAGCTGATTGATGTTTCTCTCTCATCAGTGTTTCTGACTCTCTATCCTTCTCCCTTCCTCTCTGCAAAAAAAATCAATAAAATAAATAAAAAATAAAGCAACAAATAAGTAATATGGGAATGTGTGGGAATGATACTCAAATACATACTGGTATATGTCCTTGCTTCAACTCTGGACTCACATATGCAACTATCTACTTAACATCTCCCATCGGATGGCCTATTGAACCCGATAACTGTTCCTTCTCCCTCTCAGTAAAGGGCTACTCCTTCCAGTTGCTCAGATCAAAATATGTAGAGTCATCTTTGACTCCTTTCTTTCCCTCATAAAGTAACATACCAGCAAGTCTTATCTCCTCTATCATCATGTAATATATCCAGAATTTGGCCTTCTCTCACCATCAGCCACTATCCACCCTGGTCCAAACTGCTATCACCTCTCACCTGGAACATTGTAGAGGTCTCATAATTAAACTCCCTGTATTCACTCTTGACCCCCTAGTGTCTATTCTATTCTAATGTCTAAAACTCCATAAGAGATCACTATAAAACACAAATCAGGTAATGACAACCTATGCTCAAAATTCTCCAATGGGCCTGGCTAGGGTGGCTCAGAGATGATTCGATTCCTGGTCAGGGCATATGCCCGGGTTGCGGGCTCAATTCCCAATGTGGGGTGAGCAGGAGGCAGCCAATCAATGATTCTCTCTCATCACTGATGTTTCTCTCTCTCTCTTTCCCTCTAACTTCCTCTTTGAAATCAATAAAAATATTTTTTTTAAATTCTCCAATGGCTTCCTATCTCAGAATAGAAGCCAAAATCTATGCAAGACCCTACCCGACCCTGTATTACCTAGTTCCCTGCTAATTGTCTGATCTCATCTTCTACTACCATGCTCCCCCTCTCTTGGTTAATTCTACATTAGTCTCCTTGCTGTTCTCAGAACATGCCAGTATTCTATTGCCTCAGGGCCTTTGCACTTATTTCTTCTGCCTGGAAGGGTCTTTCCCCCAGACATGCCATATATAAAATGCCCACCCCCCCAACTCTGCCCTAGTTCCCTACCCCAATTCAACCAGGCATTCCCCATCTTCCTTTCCCTCCTTGATGTTCTTTCATCACCTGACATTACACATTTATGTGTTTACTTGCATATTATTGGTCTCCCCCAACTGAAATGAATGCTTCATGAGGATGGATCATGTTATTTTTACTACTGGGTTCCCTGCCTATATATTTAGAAATATATATTTAGAAATATATATTTAGAAATATATATTTAGAAATATATATTTAGAAATATATATATGTCTAAAGTAGGTCAACCATGAAAACACGGGGGGGGGGGGGGAATGAGTTGCAGGCATTGTCCATTCAAACAGAGCCCGGGGAAAAAAGGAGCCTTAGCCAAAGGGACTTGAAATATTAAAGTCCCTATGGTAAAAAGATTGCAAAAATATCCTCACTTCTTCCCCTTCTTGGGTCCACGTTCTTTGTAATGTGATGGCGTTGCTCCTCCCTTCAAGAAGTGGAGTCTACTCCCTACTCCTTCACTCTGGGCTGGCCTTGTGACTGACCTTTGTCAACAGACAAGGATGAGGTGACAGTATGTCAGCTAAACGCTTGGGCCTCAAATGCCATGCAAGTGTCCGCTCTTTCTTAGACTCTGACCTTACATATGAATATGTTGGGCTCACCTGTTGGAGGATGAGAGACCACATGGAGCAGAGTCAAGTCATCCCAGCAGAGGCTATCCTAGAGCAGCCAGTTCTCAGCCACACCATCAGCAGGCCAAAATCGCATGAGCATAGCCAGAGGAGATCAACCAAGCCCAACCCAGATCATCTGCCCAGCCAACCCATAGACCTGTGAGAAAATATTAAACGGTTGCTGTCGTAAGCCACTAACTTTTGGGGTAGTTTGTTCTGTCGTCCCAATAGCAAGATCACCCATAACGTGTGTGATCAGTCCTTAGAGTGGGCATCTAAGCTCTTTGCTCTGATTACATGTTCACCAAGGAAACCTTCTTGTGATGTAGTTCTCATGAAGGGAAGTCTGCAGGAAGGAGACACCCCAGCCACGCCACACAGTGCCTCGGCCATTGCAAATCAATAGAATGGCATGTAGGTGAGCAAGGTCACTTGTCATGTGACCCACAGAGACAGATCAGGTTCCTGAGGCAGCAAGACTAAAGCCAGATCTTGGATGGGGTAAATTCACAGAGGATTACCTTCTTAGGTGGCCTAGGGGACACCCAGCCCGCCACCCTGGCCATGACCCAGCCTCACAACATCCTGTGTCACAGAAACTTTGACCGAGTTCTCAAGCATCCGGCCCTATTTCCATCCATGAAACGCTCTGCAGTAGCCCTACTGCACAGGGCTGCAGGATCTATCCTGTGGGTGGAGCCCTCAAATCCCAAAACCATGCTCTTTGGAGGAACAAAGTCTCAAAGGGGCAGAGCAGCAAACTAATCCTCATATTAAGCCTATAAGCTCAAATAAACTCATCATATGATATTATATAAATGCGTTCGATGGTACACCCAAGGTCTATGCATTTCCAATTGATTCCAACACCTTTCCATAAGCATGGAAACTATTATTGCTCTCAAAGAAAAATGAATAATAACTAGCAAGGACAATATCTGCAGGACTATTCAATAAAGGTGACCCTTTCTTTCACTGTAGGGGGGAAAGCACAAACATACCACAAAGAATCAAAATGCCCACAATGCTCTTTCTCAGACAGCTGCCTGACTCACTCCCTCATTTCCCCAGGGGTCTAGTCAAATGTCACTTATCAGCAAAGCCTTCCCTGACCAAGCTGCATAGAAATAACAATCCTTACCCTGCCCTCTGGCAGCACTCCCAATTCCTTTTACCTCACTTTATTTCTCTCCATTACAACGCATCATCGGCTGATACACTATCTAGTTACTTATTTATTTGTCCAATATCTTACACACACACATACAAGCTAAGCTCTTTGAGGGGCTTTATTTAGTTCAATTGTGTATTCCCCTTACATAGGGCAGTTATCTAAGACATAGTGGGTACTCAATGAATGAAATGCCATTTTTAAAAAATATATATATTTTTTTTGTTGATTTCAGAGAGGCAGGGAGAGGGAGAGAGAGATAGAAACATCAATGATGAGAGAGAATCACTGATCGGCTGCCTCTTGCGTGCCCCACAATGGGGATCGAGCCCGCAACTGGGTATGTGCCCTGACAGGGAATGGAACTGTGACCTCCTGGTTCATAGGTCGACGGTCAACCACTGAGCCACGCTGGTTAGGCTGAACTGCCATTTTTTGAGCATCTGATTGTGCCAAGCAATTTATATCTGACAATTATTTCACAATGAACAAATATTTTTAAGCATCTACTGTGTCATTATTATAACAACCTATTGCTATCTCCATTTTACAGATCAGAAAAACCAAAGCTCAAAGAGAGCTAAGTAACTTTCCCAAGACACTCACCTCAGTCTGTCTGATCATCAAAAGCCCACACTTCCTGCACTGTGCCAGCCAGCTTTTCAAATACCTTAAGGATGGTCTAAGTTACAAAACACATGTGATGCGCATCTCTGGCAAACATGCATGACATGAGAGCTCTTCGTTCTATCATTTTCATTGCCCACCACAGCTTTAGTCCAGGACGAGACATCCGTGAGACTGGATTTTCATCTCCCAGAGAAGACCACTCGTACCAGCTTTAGCTTCCCTTTATTCCACCCACTCAGAGTCAACGTCAGAGCGTTCTTTTTGAACTGCACTGGGACATGCAGATAGGTTAGGGACCCCAGGGGGGGAAAATCAGTTCACCTGCTCTGAGAGCTCCCCAGAATTTTCCAGAATCCCTGCTTTGGTGAAGTACTGCTTCAAAACCTTCCTGGGCCCTAGCTGGTTTGGCTCAGTGGATAGAGCGTCGGCCTGCAGACTGAAAGGTCTTAGGTTCGATTCCGGTCAAGGGCATGTACCTTGGTTGCGGGCACATCCCCAGTAGGAGGTGTGCAGGAGGCAGCTGATTGATGTTTCTCTCTCATCAATGTTTCTGACTCTCTAGCCTTCTCCTTTCCTCTCTGCAAAAAATCAATAAAATATATTTTTAAAAAAATAAAAACCTTCCTGGACTTGGGAGTTAGGAAAAGAATCCACTTTAAAATATATATATAAGCCCTGACCAGCGTGGCTCAGTGGATAGAGCGTCGGCCTGCGGACTCAAGGGTCCCAGCTTCGATTCCAGTCAAGGGCATGGACCTTGGTTGCGGGCACATCCCCAGTGGGAGGTGTGTAGGAGGCAGCTGATTGATGTTTCTCTCTCATCGATGTTTCTAACTCTCTATTCCTCTCCCTTCTTCTCTGTAAAAAATCAATAAAATATATTTAAAATATATGTATGTGTGTGTATATATATATATATATATATATATATAACAAAAAGCAAAGCCTGACTTGCATTGGGTGCCTTCCTTCTTTGGTGTCAGCCTGTGTGTGGCTTCTGGGATCTGATCAATTGCCAGCTCTGTGGTGACCTATTAAAGCCCTGCCATCCAGAGGCAGTGATGTTGATGGGTAATAGAATGATATGGGTCACAGACAGACAAGGGACCCAGTCCCTACTGAAATCCATGCGGTATCTCATTGACGAGAGCATCGTTTAAAAAAATAATCACTGCCCCGCTTCCTCTCTGCTTACACCGCTCTTTCCACACTTGCATTCCTGAATGTATCACATTCATTAATCCAGGTGTTTGCCCCCACCAGGTGTGAGCCGCCAGGTTAGGGTTTGGACTGTGTTTATGTCACCCCTGCACCCCCAAGGATTAATCTGGCCTCTGACATATGCCAGGTGCCCGGTGAGTATTTGCTGACTCAAGAGAGATGCAGAATGTGCCTGTACTGTGTCTGCTGCATGGGCTGGAGCAAACAGGACCAGGCTCCTCTCTGGAAAGGGCAGGAAGCAGAAACATAGAAGAGACCATTGCTGACCAGAAGGACCGCTGCCATGCCCAGATCTCCCCCAAACACACACACACACCTCTCATCCCTTACCTGCCGCTCCCTCAACCTCAAAGCCACCCACATTTACCTCCCCGACAGGCCTTTTGTAAAAAAAAAAAAAAAAAAATGTTTTTTTAAATGAGCAGGCATTCTTCATCGCCCCACCCTACCCCATTAGAGCCCAGGGCACCATTAAGTTACCTGTAAGGAGCTAGCTTGCATCTGTGATTTGTAGTGAAAGGTTTTGTTTCAGCAGCCCGGCTGCTGGACAGCAGAGATACCTAATACGGGTCTGCGGAAGGAACAGCAGTGCCTTGCTCCTCCCTGGCTAAATGCATTTGCTCACCCATCCCTGCAGAACAAATCATGTTCTTTTCCTTGCGCTGAAATCCAGCTACAAAACAAATCCTCTGTGTCCCTAAGAAACCGCTCCCACTCCCGCGGAGGGCGCCCTCCACATACAGAAATGCACACTCACAAACCCGGACCCAGAGCCACTAGGTGTGTGAATGTGTTTTTTTCATCTGTTCTTTTAAGAACAAAACACCAGCAACGACAAAAAGCCATCTCCTGGGAATCCAATGCAAACTCAGAGCCGCTGGCTTAGGGAAACGGAGTTAGAATAAGTTGCAAAAACTAGGCAAGCTAATAGTTCAAACAGGGTGCTTATCACAGCCCTTGGGGAACGCCACCTTCCCAGAAGCGCGCAGCCTTGCGCGGAGGGCAAGCCCTTGCTTTTCCAAGACCCTCCCTCTGTCTTTTATGCCTTTACTACCCACACTCGGAGGTATCAGCGTGTGTGTTTCAGCTCCGGCAGGCAAGCCTGGGAACCCCCAGTCCCCGCGTTCCCTGCGGGTCTGGGTCTGCACGCACCGGAGCGAGCAGCGCCATCCCCTACCTGGGTGGGAAATCCACGGGCGGAAATCCACGAGCAAGCGACCGCCACCGGGTACCCGAGGAGCAGCGTCCGCCCAGGCGATCCCGACAGAGGCAGGAGTCCGCGGGTGTCACACCTGCAACACAGCGCCCACGCCGCCGCCTCCGAAGCCCGCCCCTCCCTGGCGCAGCGCTGCAGCGCCCCAGCTACACAGCACCGACAGGCGGGCGGGAGGCGCTGGAGGCTCCTGGGTCTCCTGTTCGGTGGGATCAGATTCTAACCCGCTTTCTTCCGGGCATGAGCCTTAACGGTATGCGCTGTGGGCAGGCAGCTCTCCGCTGCTAAATCCCCTTCTGATTCCAGGCGGAGTGCTTGCGAAAGGGACCCACCAGGGTTCCAGGCTTCCCGCATTGGCAGACCCATGGATGTTAAACTTCCTATTGCTCCAGTTTCCAAGAATTTTCATAAGCAATTGATGATGGTAGTCATCTCTCTTGGATCCCCATTCACGGTCTCCCAACTAAGACATGTCAGAGGACAGGACTCAAATTCTGGGGAAGAAGAATCCTCCGATGGCCCCATCCCCCAAAGCATCTTTGCTAATGGAGGTCATTAAATCCCTCTGTCCTTTTAAATGCATAAGGAAACTGAAAAATAACCTGCTTGGGGAGTGGAGGGAAGGAGGAAGTGGTCGAGGCTTAATGCATTCAACAAAGTCTCCCTCCTTCCAACCCCACTCCCCCACCTCCACCCACAAAAGAGACCAGCAAAGCCCTACCGGTTTGGCTCAGTGGATGGAGCGTCTGCCTGCGGACTGAAGGGTCCCAGGTTCGATTCCGGTTAATGGCATGGACCTTGGTTGCGGGCACATCCCCAGTGGGGGGTGTGCAGGAGGCAGCGGATCGATAGCTCTCTATCCCTCTCCCTTCCTCTCTGTAAAAAATAAAATATTTTTTTTTTAAGAGAGAGACCAGCAAATTCAACTGAAAGGCTCTCTATAGGAACAAGGCTCCTTCTAGGAGGCAGTGAGAAGCAATGAAATGACATTGGAAATTCAGGGGGAAAAATCAAACCACATACCTCAGGTCCCTGGCCTCCTCCAGTGTGTGGAACTACATTCCTTTCCAAAAGTGCCGCAATGGAGCCAGCTCCTGCCAGACTCTCCCATCTTCCCCACCCAGCACATCCTACCATCACAAGGTCTTCATTTCCACTCGCCACTATCCCGGCCCCATCTTCTCTCGCCTGGACCACCTGCAGGGCTTCAACTGCTCAGCTTCTCCGACTCATTTCTTTTTTGTTGTTGTTGTTTTTTCTTTTTCTGTTGATATATTTTTATTGATTTCTGAGAGGAAGGGAGAAGGAGAGAGAGACAGAAACATCAATGATGAGAATCATTGATCGGCTGCCACTTGCACGCCCCCTACTGGGGATTGAGCCCGAAATCTGGGCATGTGCCCTTGACTGGAATCGAACCGGGGACCCTTCGGTCCACAGGCCCAGGCTCTATCCACTGAGCCAAACTGGCTAGGACCCCAGACTCATTTCTTAAAATGTCAGTGTGACTTTGACTCTTTCCTACCTAAAACTATGCATTGGCTTCCCAATGCCCTCAGAAAAGCCAAAGCTCTTTTAACATCTCATTAGTCACCAAAAAAGCCGGCCCCTGCTGCACGCCACCATCATCTTGCCTCTCCATCACCATCTTTCCCCCTGTACTCAAAACTTGTAATTATTTGCACATGCCTCCCTCTCTCACCTTCAGGCCTTTGCTTATATTGTCCCCATACCTAGAATGTTCTCTACCTCCCAATCTTCTTATCCCTGCCTAATGCCTAATGGCTCTCAGTTATGCCATCTCTCCCTCCAGGAAATCTCCCCCTCATCCCCACAATAATTGAGTTCTCTCTGTTCCCTATGCCTAGAGCCACCATTATTTCCTCTACCAACATGTTACCCAACACACGTCACTGAAGTTAGTGCCTGATGTCTTCTTCCCTAGAAGGTAAGCATGTCTCTCTCATCTGCCACGTGTGCACAAGGCGCAAAGCATATAGTGTCCGCTCGATATACCTTAGTACAGCCACCATCCGGATTAATATGTAGAACAGTTCTGTCATCCAGAGGTTTCTTGATGCTTCTTCCCAGGCAATAACCACTTAGCCCCCAGATGTTGTAAGAACTATACTCATGTCTTTAGCATCAGTTAGTATTACTTATTCTTGAACTATATATGAATGGAATCATATATATATATATGCCTAAGCAACCGTCCAACCGTTCGCCCCGTAGCTATGACCCGCAATGACCACCAGGGGGCAGATGCTCCTACCAGTAGAGGAGGGAGCCAGATTCCTTGTGGAATCAGCGTGGGTTAGTTGCTGCTGGGGCACTGTTGGCCCCGAATCTGGTTCACCCGCACCCCGGACCCAGAGAGGAGGGAGGAGGGAGCCTGTGGGCTCCCAGGTCCTGGGGGCTTGGCCTGCAGGAGGGGTCTCGCAATCCAGGGCCCCTCAGGGATGTCAGAGAGCCAGTTTCGGCCCGATCCCCCCAGGCCAGGCCGAGGAACCCCACCAGTGCATGAATCCATGCACCAGGCCTCTAGTGTGTGTGTGTGTGTGTATATATATATATATATATATATATATATATATATATAATTTACTGTATGGGTTCTTTTACTTAAAATAATATCTATGAGATTGATCCATATTGTTTCACGTATCAGTAGTTAATTCTTTGTTATTGCTGTATAGTATTGCATTGTCTGAATATAACACAATTATATGTCTCTGTCCTGGCTGTAGACATTCTAGTTGCCTCCAGTTATTAGTTGTTATGAATAAAGCCACTGAATACTTGATGGACATATGCATTCTTTGCTTTTGAGTATGTACCTTGGAGTAGAATTGCTAGGTCATAGGGTTAAGTGCCTGGCTTTTTTTAGTAGATACTACCAAATTTCCAGTCCCACCTGCAGTATTTGAGAATTCCAGCTGGGGGGGAAAAAAAACAAAAAACTAAAAAATCAACAACTCTTCTTTGATCCATCTGAAAAGTGAGGTCACAGGGCAAACCCCTACTCCCCAGATTAGAAAGACAGACAGGCAAATACAGAGAATCACTGTTCCCAGAGCAGATTCCCACAAGTGGGAACCCCCACAGGAACCTGCCAGGACAGGAAAACCTGAGCTGTAACTGACGAATTTCCGGAGGCTCCGTGTGCACAAGTGTGTGAGATAAAAATTCCAGGGTTTTCAACCGTGTGAGCTTTTCCTTCCGGGGCTCAACCAGATGCTCACAAGGAAAATGAGAATAAAACTACCACCACCACCATCACCCTCCCCCATGCCTCCAGCAAGCGGAGGAGAAAACGGGGCATTTTTTTTTTAATATTTTTTATTGATATTTTACAGAGAGGAAGGGAGAGGGATAGAGAGCTAGAAACATCGATGAGAGAGAAACATTGATCAGCTGCCTCCTGCACACCCCCCACTGGGGATGTGCCCGCAACCAAGGTACATGCCCCTGACCAGAATCGAACCCGGGACCATTCAGTCCGCAGGCCGACGCTCTATCCACTGAGCCAAACCAGTCCAGGCAAAATGGGGCATTTTTTGCAATACGCCAGAGCATTCTGCTCTAACAAAGCCTGCCCTCAAGAGAAACTGTTTCGTCAGAGCAAAATAATGTATAAGGGTTTTGTCAGAGCCTAACCAACTCTGGGAAAGGGGAAAAACTCAGCTCCAGGCCCCTCCCAGGCACTTGTGAAGTTCATAGCCAAGGATCACAGGCTCACTAAAAGGCTGAGACCTAACCCTAGGACAACAGAGCACCTCCCCTCCCTCCACACCTCACCACCACGTCCCTAAAAGCCGTTTCCTTTACCCAGAACATCATGTCCCGCTTTCAACAACAACAACAAAATTAGAAGGCATATCAAAAGGCAACATACGCAGTTTGAAGAGACAGAAGAACCACACTCATCCTTGGCAGGGTGTTGAAACGAACAGATCTTGAATTTAAAACAACTATGATTAATATGCGGAGGGCTCTGATAGGGGGAAAAAAATAGGTAACATGCAAGAACAGATGGACAATGTAAGCAGAGGAAGTTCTAAGAATCAAAAAGAAACACTAGAAATAAAATTTAAAAAAACAAACACACACACACCAAAAAAAGAAAAGCATAAAAAACAACACTACAGCCCTAGCAGGTTTGGCTCAGTGGATAGAGCATCAGCCTGTAGACTGAAGGGTTCCAGGTTCGATTCTTATTGAGGCCACACGCCCAGGTTGTGAGATTGATCCCCAGTAGGGGGCGCGCAGGAGGCAGCCAATCAATGATTTTCTCTCATCATTGATGTTTCTCTCTCTCTCTCTCCCTCTCCCTTCCTCTCTGAAATCAATAAAATATATATTGATTTGAAACCTCCAGAATGTTAAACAAACAAAAACAACAACAAACAACAACAAGCAGCCACGCACTATAATAGAAATGAAAAAACCCTGGACATGGCTGAGGGGGAGTGGGAATCCCTGAGCTGGAGGATATATCAATAGGAACTTCCAAAATGGAAAAGCAAAGCGGGGGAAAAGCCTGAAAAAAAAAAAAAAAAAAAGGAACAGGAGAGCCAAAAACTGTGGGACAACTCCAAAAGGCAGAGAACGCAATAAAGGGAAAAGAGAGAGGAGAAGAAAGGAACAGAATACGCAAAGCAATAATGACTGAGACTTTTCCCAAATTAATGCCACAGACCCAGGAAGGTCAGAGAACAGGCAAGATAATAAATACAGGCCGTGCGGCCCCTGAGAGGCAAATTCATTGGACATAAACGCCCAGAAGGAATTTCTCTGCCGAGATGGACTCACCATCGTCAACCCAGAGCCCAAAATGTAGGAGAGCGTAGCCGCCATGTGCAGCCCAGGTGACCCTGGAAGAATCACTGACAGAACTCGAAGGTTCTTTCCCGCCAATCTGCATCTTCCACTTCTCACCTGGAGACAGACCTGCCCCGTCCAATCAGAACTGCTCCCTCACGACCAATCAGGAGGGCCCAATTTGAGAACCAATCAGAAGGAAGTTTAGAACCGCATTTGCATAAGTCCGACCTCGCTGATAAACTGGGCGGGAATTTTCTTCTCTCAGCGAAGCGGGCTTTTGGGTTCTCGGCTGCCCGCTGTGCAAATTGGTACCTGAACAAAGCTTCCTTTTCGGGCATATGGTCCTCAACACGGCAGAAAACCGAAAATGAAGGAAACATCTTGAAAGAAGCCTAACAGGGTAAACACACAAACAAACCCCTCCACCTGTTCAGGAGCAAAACTGAATCCTCCGTCCAAGTTCTCGGCAGAAACCAGGCGCCAAGAAGAGGGGGGACATAGTTGACGTGTTGAGAGCAAAACAGACACCGACTTCAATTTCTGTGTTCGGAGAAATTATCCTTCAAAAGCCAAGAACAACTGCTTTCCCAGGCGAACAGGACCAGAGGGGATGTGTTGCCAGTGGCCTTCCCTTGTTTATAAGAAGTTCCTCGGAGAGGAGGAGCTGGTTTGAAACCCGGAGCTTCCGGGGTGACCTCAGGCCGTGACCCCCACACTCGCAGGACAGGACAGAGGAGGCCCTTCCAGACCAGGGGTGGCGGTTTAACCAGCGAGGAGACTGAATAAGGAGGATCATCTCAGAGAAGCAGCTCTGGGCACCCGCACCGGGATCTTAGTGATCCGGAGGCCTTCACGGGGTTCAGTCGCATACTGTCCAGAGGGTCTCAGCACCCCATTGCTCTCTCCAGGCTGCATCCTTGGAAAAGACATCCACCGTGGGAATGGCGAGCGGACATACCATCCAAGGACAGGGGCGGGGATGAGGGTGCTCCGGTGATCCGGGTCCTGCTCAGTTATCTGGGTACTGCTCTATTATCCGGGTCCTGGCTGGATTATCTGGGTCCCGCTCGATTATCCAGGTCCTGCTCGATTATCCAGGTCCTGGCTGGATTATCTGGGTCCAGCTCAATTATCCAGGTTCTGCTCGATTATCCAGGTCCTGCTCAATTATCCGGGTCCTGTCTCGATTATCCGGGTCCTGCTCGATTATCCAGGTCCGTCTCAATTATCCGTGTCCTGTCTCGATTATCCGGGTCCTGCTCGATTATCTGTGTCCTGCTCGATTATCCGGGTCCTGGCTCGATTGTCCTGGTCCAGGTCGTGGGCCACGGGCAGTCATGGAGGCCTCTCGATGAACAGGAGGAAATGGACACAGATCAGAAATTCCCGCCTTGATCAAGAAAGGGAGAGCGTAAGAGAAGGAACGAATGAAGGTAAATAAAAACTTTTCTTTTTCTTATTCTTCTTGATCAGACCAATAAGAGCTTGTTAAAAAGAACAGCAGCAACGATGTGTTGGATTCTGTATGTTCACTTATATCTAATGCATGGTATATATTTAATACATAAACAATAGCATTATATAAGCATTTTTTTTTTACTTTTTTGGGTTTTTTTCTTTTTAAAAAAACACATATATTTATGTCTATATACTAGTAAATGAGATGAATAACAGCAATGATACAAGGTACAAGCAAGGGACAGGAGGAAGGAATTAGGAATATCTGGTTGCTATATTTGCACTACCCATGAAGCGTTATAGTGTTTTTTGAAAATGGACTTGGATTAGCTCTAAATATATATTATAAACTCTATCTAAACCACTAAAAGAGTAGATATATGTATAATTGATATGCTAAGAAAGGAGAGGAAGTATAATCATATAAAATGCTCAATTAAAACTACAAATAGCCCTAGCCGGTTTGACTCAGTGGATAGAGCGTCGGCCTGCGGACTGAAGGGTCCCAGGTTCGATTTCGGCCAAGGGCACATGCCCAGGTGGTGGGCTCGATCCCCAGTAGGGGGCGTGCAGGAGGCAGCCAATCAATGATTCTCTTTCATCATTGATGTTTCTATCTCTCTATCCCTCTCCCTTCCTCTCTGAAATCAATAAAGAAATATATTTAAAAAAAAAACAACAACAAAACTACAAATAGCCTTAGCCAGTTTGGCTCAGTGGATAGAGTGTCGGCCTCCCACTTGCCCCCGAGGGCAGGGATCAGACCTGCAACCCAGGTATGTGCCTTTAACCAGAATTGAAACCACAGTCTTTCAGTTTGCCAGCCAAAACTCTAACCACTGAGCCAAACCGGCTAGGGCCCAGTGTTTACGTGGTTTTTTAACATAGATATTTCTCTCTCTCTCTCCCCCTCCCTTCCAATCTCTCTCAAAATCAATGGGAAAAAAGTATCCTTGGGTGAGGATTAACAAAAAAAACAACATTGAAAAAGTGGATTGCAACCCTCCAGTATTGGCATCCAGCTTGGGTCTATCCTCCTAGTCATCTCACCCTATAACCCAAAGGGCAGTGATAAATGTGACTTCATGGCCCTCTTATGCATAATGCAAAGCTTATTGATTTAGAAGGGACTGATGCTCTCTTAAGTGTTCGCAGCAGAGTCAGTAACAAAGCATTAATATTTCATGACTTTTCTGTTCATGTGTGAGGACAACTCAGAGTGGACTTCCTGAGTCACAGGGAGAAGGCAAAGACTGTTGGAGATGGCAGTTTCCTCTCAAACTGCTGAGCGCCAAGAGGGATCTCATTTCATGTCCACGGGTCATCCTAGACCAGCCTTGGGCAAACTACGGCCCGCGGGCCGGATCCGGCTGTTCTATCCGGTTCTCTTGCTCTCCCCTCCGCTCCTTTACTTTGAATTTATATTAGTTCACACAAACACTCCATCCATGCTTTTGTTCCGGCCCTCCAGTCCAGTTTAAGAACCCATTGTGGCCCTCGAGTCAAAAAGTTTGCCCACCCCTGTCCTAGACTCTGAGACATGGGTTTGACACCAAGATGTGTGTTTAGCCAGGAAGCATGTTTCCATGGCAGTCTTATATTCCTGCGTCAGCCTTTCTTCATCCATCCAGTGTGTGTGTTAAGTCCACTGAACCTCTGTGGGCTTTGCCCATCTGCAATGCAGCTGGAGCCTCAGCTGCTTTATGGACCACTAATAATCCTGGGAAATTAGGCCAAAATCCAGACAATAATGCTCACAGCACTTATCTTGTGATTGCTCACCCTTATTTAAGAATCTGTTTTCAATTTGGAGACATTCACAAAGATTTCACAAGGAAAGTCATTGTTACATTATTTGTAGCAGAAAACACTAGGAATCACCTTAACACCGAGAAAGGATTTTTAAAGTAAATTATGGTAGTACTTGCACATGCATGATTAGACTATTATGTGGGAAAGGAGGATCTCCAGCCCTAGCTGGTTTTGCTCAGTAGATAGAGCGTCAGCCTGCAGACTGAAGGGTCCCAGGTTTGATTCTGGTCAAGGGCACATGCCTGGGTTGTGGGCTCAATCCCCAGTGGGGGGCATGCAGGAGGCAGCCAATCAATGATTCTCTCATCAGTGATGTTCCTATCTCTCTCACCCTCTTTGAAATCAATAAAAATATTTTTTTAGCCGAAACCGGTTTGGCTCAGTGGATAGAGCTTGCACATGCATGATTAGATTATTATGTGGGAAAGGAGGATCTCCAGCCCTAGCTGGTTTTTCTCAGTGGATAGAGCGTCAGTCTGCAGACTGAAGGGTCCCGTGTTCGATTCCAGTCAAGGGCACATGCCTGGGTTGCGGGCACATCCCCAGTGGGGGGTGTGCAGGAGGCAGCTGATCGATGTTTCTCTCTCATCTATGTTTCTAACTCTCTATCCCTCTCCCTTCCTCTCTGTAAAAAGTCAATAAAATATATTTAAAAAATAAATGAATAAATAAATAAATAAATAAATAAATAAATAAATATTTTTAAAAAGTGAAAAGGAGAGTCTCCAAATAGATGAGACAGTATTAGCCTGCTTTTATTTAGATGTCTAAGAGGTGGGATGGGTGCTCCAAAGAGTTGATTTCACGCAGTTGCACCAAAGAAGCATGACTGGGTCTTTCTGTATGACCCTCACCACTGCCACTCCAGATGTCCAGAGCCAGACTCCAGCTGGGCTCCCAAGTGTTACTGACCAACGAAGCAGGCCAGGCCACACAAGGTAATTCAGATGGAGGCTAGCAGCGTCTGAGGAAACAGATGGCCAACACTCATGCCAGTAGATCAATGAGCCAGAAACCCACTAGCTGATCTCTGTGGGCGTTCCTAGTACAATGGCAGGGAGGGAACACCAACTCAGTTCCTTGGCGCTGGTAATACAAATGCTTACTCATGTGGGGCACTGTGGCCAGTGGGGCTTGACACAGCTCCGTCAAAGCTCTCCATTGCCAGCAACAGATAGTGCTTGCTCAGACAGAGGCTGGGTAGCAGCTCATTGCTGGGTCCCCTCCAGGCTACATAGTCCCTCCCGACCCCATCCATCTCTCTCTCAGCAAGTGTTCTGGGTCCTCCCACTGCCTTCCCACAGGCTGGGGAGTCCTCATCTTCTGGCTTCTCTCCCCTTCAATACAGTTTTATGCACTGAACTCATTGGAACATGAACTTCCAAAATATTCACATCCCAGAGCTTGACATGCAAGGTTCTTAATACTGACATATGTTTCAGAAGGCAATGTTGAACCTTTAAGAATTAAGTCGCCCTAACCGGTTTGGGTCAGTGGATAGAGTGTCGGCCTGCGGCTGAAGGGTCCCAGGTTCAATTCCGGTCAAGGGCATGTACCTTGGTTGAGGGCACATCCCCAGTAGGGGGTGTGCAGGAGGCAGCTGATTGATGTTTCTCTCTCATTGATGTTTCTAATTCTCTATCCGTCTCCATTCCTTTCTGTAAAAAATCAATAAAATATATATATATATTTTTTAAAAGAATTAAGTGCCCTGACTG